>NW_024541617.1:0-18378 GCF_016758755.1 Suillus discolor
CCCAGAGATCCTTCACCTCGGTGCGAAGCGCATCCAACTCCTCTCGCTCTCCAAGGTCCAGTTTGCGTTTTGGCGCCGGCACTGGCCTCTTCGGAATCGGCCTAACGGGACATGGTGGGATGGTCGTTGATCTGCGGACAAATTCTTCTACCTCCTCCACCTCAGCCTCAGTATCTTCCTCAGCCTGCTTCTTCCCCTTCTCTTCGACGATCTCCACCTCTATTTCTACCTTGGACTCACCCTCTGAAGAAACCACATCGTTGGCGGTAGTAACGATGGTCGGCCGAGCCGAACTCATGGAACCAGTCCGCACCTTCTTGGTCGGCGCAGCACCATGCGGAAGTGCAGTCCGGACTCGAGCCAATGGCTTCGCCTTCAGCTTAGGCTCGGCCTTCTCTAAAAACAATAATCGGTGTCAGTAACAAAGATCAGAATGAAGAAGAGACACTTACTAGAGAATGAACATCCCTGCTTGGATCCGATGCAGTAAGAGCAGCGGACGCCAGGCGAACCGTCACACATGCCGCTGCGATTCTGGCAACGCACACATTTTTCCCTAGTAACGGACATGCAGCTGCCGGGTCACTAATAACATGGTATCAGTCGCTATTCAAAATAAGAAAAAGAGAAAAGATCACTCACCGGCTTACCCATATCCATAACTTCTGTCTGGCGAGTAGTTGGGGCAGGTGCTGCGCCACTCCCTTCTACAACTGCGGAAGGAGGTACCGCCGACTTCTCGCACACCGGTTCAACCGCCTTCGCCTTCCACCCCTTCACCAACTTCTCCAGTGCACGGCAACCTTTCTTCCCTTCGGCGAGCGCGGCCAAATCTTCATCGCTCAGCAACAGTTCCAGTTGGATGACCTGCGCGCAAGTGTAGCAATCATTCAATTGTTCCTAAGTATATTGATCAGCATCTGGCGAGCTCGAAACAAGTGATAGAGGTATTCACTAGGCTAGTGTTCCACTGCCGCATCCAAGTCTCTTGCTCCTCAAGGAGCTCTGGTTTCGCATCCAGGATCGTCAGTACACACACGCGCATCGACTCACAAATGCCACGCCACGCGTCATTGACACAATCGGCCAGCGATCGCTCTGCAGGAGGAGCGTCTGCAGTTTGTTGGTTGCCAGATGGCGATGGCGGCGTCTCAGGCTCGGGAGTAGCGGCGAGCATCGATGGATTGAAAGGAAGCATGGTATTAAAAGAGGAAAGAAGATGGTATAGATGAAGAAGAAGAAGTGCAACATGCGACGCGTTTTAATACATCAAATTGGCCACAGTTCCCACGGTTCACATCCCACAAACCAGCGGTCCACTATTGTTCTCCACATTCGGCGCGGCTCGTGCGCGCGTTTCGGCTATCGTCGGCTTCTCTTCGGATCCGTCGCATGTCCTCTGTCCATCCTATCCATATCCTCCGCTGGTTCATTGGTGCGTATATTACTTAAATTCCCACTAGACTAACAACAATTCCCAAGCTATTCCAATGATATTTTTATTGAATGTATCATGGACCCTACTTACATACATCTTGCTACCTACTCGGCTCTGAATATCGCTTATGCACACATACATATATCGGATACTTAGAATTTTCATGTACTTCTCTCTCCCATCAGAATTTATCACCTGTTTACACGCAAAGTTATAAGCCTTGACTAAAAGTCTAAAATCTTCGGTACTCTCCCGCACGCGCACTCCTATCGGCGGCAATTGCCTTGCGCTCACATATCTATAATATCCAACACTCTTGGCGCTCATCATCGCTCGGCTCCGCCCTCGCATCTTCAATACCTCCTCGCAACTCACCTTCGACTAAACAGCGCGTTTTCGCGTTTTGTCACATCGCGGCCGCTCGTGCTCGCATTGCATTGCATTGCATCACGTCTTATTGGCGCTTCATCTAAGCATATATCACATTGCATTTTTGGCAGCTCGCTCGTGCTCGCATCACATCAGCTTCGGCTTTCGGCTTTCACGTATTCTTTTAGTCTCAGTTACCCTTATTAGTTTCTACATTTCCCCTCACACTTTTACCTAGAGGAATCATTCTCAGTAGCAATCCACTCGTGCCGAATCTATACTCGCGTCCAGAGGTCTATTTGAGTTTTTACCCCACTTCCCCCTTTCTTCCCATTTCACCCCTTCTCATCTAGCTATCATTCCTCGCACACAGCGCAGTTCCGACATGAATCACGCTTCACGATGTAGGACTTGTAGTCCTTGTAGCCTCGTAGAGGCTATTTTTGCAGTGTCCCTCAGGTCCTAGCGCAGCGCGCGCTATCACTACCACGGCACGCATCCTTCCTATTGTTGGCCGATGGCCGCAGCTCACGCACGCGCTTCGGTTCGCATCCGCTTTTCGTCGGTTCCATCGCGTGACCTTCCTCCATCCTATCCATGTCCTCCACTGGTCCATTGGTGCGTATTTTATCTCATTTGCATTAGACTGATTATATTTCCAAAGGTGATATCGCGTATGTCTCGTTACTTGCGTTATAGACCCTTAATACGTATTACTGTTATCTTCTCGGTTCCGAACAGCGCTACGCGCTGTGGGTACAACAATTCAGATGGTGTATACTGAACAATGTGTTGGGTCTTGCAGAACCTAGCTGCTATTCAACCCTAAAGGGTTTCTGGACCAGGCTCAAGGCTCAGAGGAGAGGAAATATGATAGAAACTTGCTGAGTACTCAAACTCATACTGGTAACTGGTGAAAAGATAACTTGATTATGTAAGCTACAAAAGTGCAAACATAACACTAAGGTAAAAACAGTCTCTACAAGCCTAGCCAAGAATCAGTTCCTACAGCACGCTATCATATATACCTTAGACTTAGGATTTTTCATGTATCTTCTTTTCCCGCTATCGAAATTATCATCTGTTTGCACGCATCACTCAGACTCTAAGTCAGAAACCTTCGGCCGACTACGTCGCACGCTGTATTAACGGTCACGCTATCGTCCACACATCGCTCATCGCATCTATAGTCAGAGCTCTCTTCCCTCACTATCGTCACGTCGCATCTCCTTCGCATATCCGCTAGTCGCGCATTCATATAAACTGTCGGCTTTTCTCCGCGTCTCCGCACTCCGTCAAACTTTCGGCTGTTCGGTCGCACATCATATCGCACCTTCGGCAGCTCACTCGCGCTCGCATCGCTTCAAGCGCAACATCGCGCGCTCTTCCATTTTCAGTTACTCTTACCAGTTCAAAGTTTCCCCTCCATATTTTTACTTAGAGGAATCGTTCTCAGTAGCAATCCCCTTGGGCCAAATCTATACTCGTGTCCAGAGGTCTATTTGAGTTTTACCCCACTTCACCCTTTCTCCCCCTTTCACCCCTTCTCATCTAGCTATCATTCCTCACACACAGCGATGACACGTTCAAATAAGACCTCTACTTTACATATAGCATACAGTCTTTAATTTACGTGCTCCCATTCAATGCATTTTTGTGATCCAAATCAAGCCTCATGTGAAACACGCGAATGCTTAGCGCTTAAGTGCGTCCTTAATAAGCTTTGTTTTCTGTTGGTGTTCATGCAGAACACCCACTCAGGTCTCAGAGCCAGACTCATTCTCTCACATTCGCCCTTTACTCGGCTTTCAGGATGTTACTCCAGTGCTTTCCTGTGTGCACTCAAGGCGCTCCACAGACCAAAGGCCCAACAAGTCTTGGTCTATTAACGCCGTATGCTGCCAGAGGTCTCAGAGGCAGGAATCGTTCAGCTTCCATTCAAAGTGCTCATAGTGGATCTCAACCTCCTTCTGCAAGAGCAGGCAGTATAGGACGTGCACGCTCACCATTAGGACTTGCCCACACATCTAGATCACCCAGCAATGGTACAGGTTCTCAGTCACAGACTGCTGTTAGTGCATCTCGCCCTCATGACAATTTACAATCTGCAATGTCTGATGAATCACTCGACAAACCTATTATTGCAGGTGTACGCTGCCACCAAGCTAATTCAAGTCCTAGTCGTGGCGACCCAACTGTCCTTACACCTGTGCACACAAAGAGACTGAAAGTTTATGCATTGAAGGTCGCTGGAGACTTAGGTATCTCGGAGGAGGAACTTCATGAATTTATTGACGTAAGTTTTCCTTTAGTGCTTCACAACTCTTTGATACAGCTACCTGCCTGCAGACCAGAGGGATATACTACATGCTCATTGACATCAAGGCCACCTTGTTGAGGCGGAATGATGATACCCAGAACATGGAGCTCGCTCAGTTGAAAGAACTGCTAGATTCTAAGGACTTCAAGGTATACTGTATCTATCCCCAAAGTTTGGCAGTATACACTGATCAAACAAAACGCAGTCTGGAATCCAGAACCGTCTCACTGCGTGCATGCTGTCACCCAATATCACTGCATATGTCACTGATGCGCATTGTCACATCATGGTATTCTCTAAGTTGATCGCTGTATTAGTTGAATGCTGAAACTCAACAGGACTTCATCAGGGAGCACCACAATGTATTCAAAATCCCTGCGGCAATGTTAGAAGATGCGGAACTTAATGCGCAACTGTTGAAACTGGTCAGTGACTTGCTTTGCTCAATCCACGGCAACATAAAGGCTGAGGTTCATCAAGTTTTGCTACTGCTATGCAAACACTTTATGATATACACTTGCTTAGCTGACAACATCAATTTTCAAACGATTGAGCATCATGGAGACCACAAAATCTCTCGCTCATCACTGTGGCATTGAGGTCAATTCCATGCACTGGAATAGGTTCACATTTTTGGTATGCCCTTGCTCTATTTGACAACAGGAGGTTCATACCATGTAGTCTAGCGGCGCTGCTTGCGCATTTTCCTTATCGGTGTGGACGACTACAAGACTGTACCCCTCAACGCTCTTTTTTCCAACTCACTCATTTTGTCACTTCACAAAGACTTCCATGTCAAAATCAACCAGAAACTTGGAATTGATATTGATGCTATCGAACGCGGGATGCATGGCAACATCAATCAAGACATTGAGCCTGATGCTCCTGCTGCTGACATCGAAGGCTACTTAGATGAAGATCAGCCAATGCATGATACAGAGAATACTGACAATAGTGGCAATGGTAGCAGCCATCAAGATGATGAGGACAAGAATGCCAGGGATGAAGGAGCAGAGGACGAGTACCAGGATGAAGAAGATCTACCAGCTGTCAGTGAGGGAAGCTCAGGATTCAAAGGCAAAGGACGCCATGCCGTTTACTCTTCATCCAAGTTCTGGAAATTTGTAGATGACTCTCTCGATGGCATTTGCAAGCTAGCAAAGACCCAGGTCAGTGAGCAGGGACCAAACGGTTCTCTGACATACGAACACACATTTCACGAGTATGTTTCCCATTAATTTGCCTTCCTCCTCCTCGCTGATTGTTACAAAGCATCCTTGTGGAATATTTTCAACTAGATCTCACTGAATTTCCTGGAAAGAGAGTCGTTCCGAAGCTCCTCAGCACCACTAGTCCCCAGTGGCAGACTACCATCCAGAACAAGCTCTTATGGGAAATTTAAATTTTTCAACGGCTCACTCGTTTCCACTCGTTCTCGCTTTCTGGTAGTGCTTACTGGACACATATCGCTCATTTAGTATCGCTCATTTAGTATGCATTAATTTTGCTTGTATCTAATAGTACACCAGCAATACAAACGTTTCATGGCTTCATTTCATGCTTTCACTGTCCAATTACATATTAACAACATGATTGTGGTATGCGATGATGGTATGACACCTACCTATCGAGCGGGTGCTCTAAACCTATGAAGCGTGATATCTGGCTGAGGTATCAATTAAACCTACACTGAACATACTGAACTTGATATCTGTTCGAGCCGTGGCATGAGATGTTTCTGGGATGTATGTTTGAAATATTATAAGAACATGGCAACGTGATGTGGACAACAGCCCTGGTTGTCAATGTACCCTCAGTCTCTCTATTATATGCTCAGGTTACCGGATGCTGGTCTCGTCAATCCTGCACCCACTTGGTTGCTCAGACAATTACTAAATTGCTTCGAAATATATAGTGCGAAAACTATATAATCAATACTGCTGTAAGGCTTACCACACCCTAACACTTTTTTGGATCTACCCGAGGTTTTCGGCGGTTGGTGGTGTACATCGGGTGAAAAGATAGCAACTAATACATGATACCTCAGATGAATGCAGAAAAAAACTTTTGGAGCAACTTATGTAAGAGGAAAAAATTGGCTCTGCAAGGTATCCGGTGGGCAATGCCAACCCCTAGTGAGAATCCACAGCAGTCAAGAATGTCCTGGAGGTTCAGTAAGTTGTGCTCATAAAGACGGATGGCTGCTCATTTAACATTGTCACTGATCTTGTGGAACACCATGATGTGGCAGAGGCAATTCACTACTAAATTGTATTTCATGTAATTTACAAAAAAAAACAACACCATTGTTGCGGCTCTGTTACGTAACGAGGCACGAGCGAAGGAACAGAGTTTAGTCTTTGTGAGAACAACAGAAGCGGCACGAACTCTTCTTCTCGTACCGCGACTGTCATTCCCTAGTAGTCGTTGTCGACGTTCTCTCCATCCTCCTTTGTTTTCCCCGCCCTCCGCACCCTCTTCGCAATGCCGTTCAGCAACGACATTGTCCCTCGCATTCCTCCAGTGGTCCGGACTGCGTCCAAGCCTCATCAGAGACCTGCAAGGATTTGCCCTTCCCACCCTCGCAGCTCACTCGTCTCTTACAGGCATGCAGATCGGGACCGGGAAGCGCTGCGCGCTTTCGCCCAGATAGCTCTATCGTATTCTTACAGCTTAGGTCTTTGTCCGTCGTAGTAGAAATTAAAATTTTGCGACCCAAACACTAAGCTTCTAACGTGAATCTCAAAGACCATCATATATTAAAACAGCTGTAATATGGTTACGGGGTCCTTATCTGAGCGTCTCCGAACTCCGCATAGTAGTGATGGAATCAGCTGTAACTCCACAAAACATTCACACGTACTCCTTACGTCACCTTCGAACACTTTCCTCAAATTCGCAAACTCTCGAATCAGCAGAGGCTGATTTTCGGCCCAGCAGGAGTCGAATTTCAAAATGATCTTTAAGAAATGGATCTCCTTAACCACTGCGGCCCTGCGCGACACTATGTTACGTTCGCCGGCTTGACGAAGACGCTATCGCGAGAGGACCATGTATTTGTGTGAGTCATGCTATGGCATCTAGTAGTGCGTATCTGTCTGCAATGGGCCATTGTACCGTTTTCTTGGACCAGGAACATCCCCTGGTGCCATATGATTACCATGAAACCTGTTAGTGCCTGATTACTTTCCAACAGTATCAGGTACGCTCTCCTAGCCAGATCACATACTCCTTCGAGGTAGGAACATATGGGTATTCGCGAAAAATGTGGCATGACTCACCCCAAGTACCACGAATCTCTGTCTAAACACATTCCGGTAGTGAACTGTACAAGTTTGTCTTCGATCTTCCTATACACTGCATATACTGAAACTTACATTTGACTGGGCAAACAGCTGCAAGGTAGATCTTACCGTGATTAGGCAGCGCCTCGATGACCAAATCAGTGGCAAGCCAAACGAGACACATCATCTCACGATTCTCACCACGCAGGCAACCTAGGTCTCAATAATGGGGCGGCGCCCAATCCTACACAGTGCAGTTAACAGAGCTACACTGATCTTTAAACTCGTCACGATAGCCCCCGAGGGTCATGTTGAAGCTTGTCTTCCTTGGCGATAGAGACTCGCCCTCAGCCCCTCGGTCCTCTGACTCCTTTTCACCCATTTCTATGGCCCTTTATGGCTGCATGTAATCATTTTACTGCTTGAAGATATGTTGCGCGGTGAGAATTGGATTCCACGGAAGATGATTCAATTAATCTCCCGTAGTCAGACATTGATAGACGGAAGCCAGTCGTTCTTTATCTACCAATACTTGTGCACCACATTTATATGCAAGTGGTTCGTCGTATCCGCATTGACGACGCTGCGGCATGGCAATAATGGCGGTAAGATATTCAACCCTACAACGCAATGATTAGCCGACCCCGATGCTTCAAGATCTGTCCATCACGAACATCACGGAGTCCTGGACAATCACCTTCGGTTTCGCGAAGCAGGCTAAATGATTGTCGCACTTCTCATCTGAGGGTATTCAGAGTTGTTCTCACGCTTTGGTGTATGAGAGAATACCGGAATTCAAATCGAATTCAGTAGGTCAGTATATGATATCCCCACACTTGTACCTGGGAATCGCGTCGCGACAGTAAGACTCATGATAAGAAGTACTTACTTCCTGCAGTCTATAAGTATCACGGTGTTCTGACGACCTGAAGTCACGTCTCAAGAAGGATCGTGGGATATACCCCAAGGTCAAGGCTCCCTAGGCCCATCAGTAATTCGGAACACATTGTATTCAAAGCAACTGTGTATGGCAACCATACAAATATGCTGACCATGTATGTGGCATGCGTCGAGAGCGGAATTCACACCATATTGATACTAATGAAGAGGAGCGCACCAGAGCACCTTCATCACTTATGGTGACTGCGCAAACACGAAGATTTCAGGTCTGAAGATGTCAACTCGCTCCTTTGGCTATGGAGACAGATAGATACATATCTAGATAATACTTGCATTGAACACGGTACGGTATGATTAATCTGGCCATGGCACGAACTCCCCTCTCCCCGTAGACACCCTAGACACTTTCGCAGGTACTAATGCACCATCCACTCAATTCCCCACTGGTTGGCACCTTCATTGCTCTGATGCCTTGACCGGTACGAAACGATGATACACTTTATACGCACATCTAGACGATACAAGGAACGCACACTGCACGTACTGTCTACACATGTAGGGCAATGTCACCATGATTACCAAGTATAGCACTTCAACATCATACACGAGAGTAATGGATAGCTAGAGGACGAGCAGTTAGAAAACGCTCAAGCCATGTGTAGAGATCCCCCAACAGATTCCATCGTCTGCGTCGAGCACATGCCAGTGAGCTTTCGAGCGAGAGTAAGAGCGATGAACTCACAAATGGCGAAGCTGTGGGGCCATCGAGGATAGAAAGCTCCTCCTGCGTGAAGGGGAGCCGCGGGATTACGTAGGCTCGAAGAGGGACAAGAAGCAAAATTATGACCGGAAAGCCGAGAGCAGCTGCTCCAAAATTAAGCAAAATCACAACCTATAGATGACAAACGATTTACCGATGGACTGAGTAAGCACGAATGTTGCTCCGAAGGCCACGAGTTGAATAGTCACAAACATCAATAGTCGAGATTTCCTGACTTTGCGCAGCGGGTCATCAGGTGAGGTGAGGGTCTTGTCGCGTATGAGGTACATGAGTTTGATGGTGATTCCGTTACCCTTGAGTGCATCCGCACCCATAAACCAGCTGCCTACAGTCAGCGGAATCAAACGACAGTGGATAACCTTACAATAGCCCGGCCAGCACGCCTCTTGGGACGAGTCCCAATATATGCAGAAACGGGCCGGTAAGTAACACAAGGCATAATGAACCTTGGGCAAGATTGGAAACTCGTTGTTCAACGACGGCGATAGGGGCTTCTCGCTGACCAACGGAATAGTCAGATGACTTTTCCATTTTTATAACTGCACCGTTGGAATCATAGCCAGATTGCGAGGATGGTTTGGTGATCTGTTCTTCTTCATCTATATCTTTCTTGGAAGGTTTTCCCATAATGAGCAACGAGGTGGTGTGAATAGGTGCTTGAGGTATAAGTCCGTTGGGTGCAGGCACCCCAATGAGTCCTGCTATGAATGTTGTGATACCGAGAAGGAAGAAGTCGTAGTGGAAACCGGGTGGCTTCCGCAAAGGGAACTGCGAACCCTGAGCTATTAGGGACTATCGAGCAATGAGCCGGGATGTAGTAGGTATGCAAGTAGCGGGACGTACCGAGACATTGTGATCAAAGAAGAACAGGATCCAAAGAATTATACCGAAGGGAAGCGCAATACCGACCCATTTCCCATCTAGCTCCCAGAATTTGACAAGCCACGCTCTTCCATTGGCAGCCTGGAACGCACCGCCTACTGGTAGCGTGGAAGGATTAGAAGCATTGAAACGGCCCCAGTATGCCATGCTTGAAGCCGCAATAAGGGAGATGGGCATTCCATAATCCGAGAAGAAACGACGGATATGACGATGGAACAACGTGGTCTCCGAAAGGCATTGGAACAAGAATGACGCTACGAGCATCAGGAGGGCAAGGGTAATACCCACCAAAGCACCTTCGAAATCCCCACTGAATTGTCGAGTGATCACTTGTACTCCGTATTGGAGGTACACCCAGGAGACGTAGAAGCCAAATGTGTCGCAAGAGAACAGAGTGACATATCTCACAAAATTACACCCTTGAGAGCCAAAATCAACTTTAAATGGGAAGTCGTTGAAGAGGAAGGAGACTCACAATTCAAAATGGCCGTTACCCAATGGATGATTGCAGCCCAAAGGTAAACCCAACCCACAAATTGCAGATAATTTGGTGCATTAGGCTGTTTGTGGATGATGTCATATATCGTCCTGTTGAAAACTGTGATTGGTCCTAAATGGTTTCTATGAATAGCCCGTCTACGACGAGACATTATCACATCATGATAGACGCTGGTGTTTGCATACCAGTGACGCCCGCAATTGTAAGTGGCTGCGCGCCGAATACAGAAAACACAAACGCAGCCATGAATGAGGATATAAGGACCTCAGTAACTGTGTATTGCTGCGTCGTCTCTATTAGGTCTAGCGAAAATGCTATACCAGGTAGGACACTATACGCCGGAGATCTGTGAGAGCGGACTATGGGTAGAGTTTACTGACATACTTTGCAAAGAAAATGAGAGCGGTTGCAGGAATGACTCGATAATTCCATGCATCTGTCCAGTCACTGAAGTACCAAGGAGCACGAGCACGGATGTCTGATATGATGCCGGCCCCAAGTTTAGGAACGAATGAAGGAGTTCGGCGGATTGTAGCAGCATCTTGCAAAAGGGTACTCGATCCAGGTGACTCTCTTGCTTGTTCTTCCATAGGCCGAACTTTGACAGGCATTTGGTTTCTGTACAAAGTTATGGGTATCAAAGGTAGAAACAGGAACTGCTGGACACTGGAGAAATCAGGGAAATTATGGATTACACGTACTCGAACACAAGTACTAAGTACATAAAACGAAGTACTAAATGGAACAAAAATTTTCAAATGAGGGTGAAGATTACACTCTACTACGTACGTGGCACGACGACCAGATCTGCGATCAACTAAATGGGACGTGTAGGAAGGTCTTGGCTGTAGTTGACTCTCACCTTATCCAGTCTCCTAGCATCCAACCCTAGCACGTATGCGCGGTCATTCTCCATCGAGATCAAACAGGGATCTCAGATGCTCGAAACGTGGTCTCACTGGATGCCCTACTTCTTGATGACATCTTGGTCGAATGTCCGTGTGGAAAGAACCGCTCACCGATCCGAATTCACGTTTTTCTGAATACTCCAAAGGACGAATGAGGACCATCACTCGCGCGTCAGGGTTTCGACAAGGTATTCCGGAATCGAGTGGGCTGCGAGCGATCTGACTTCGGGACATTCTGGGACATTCATGACCACCAAGAGGAAAACGCTATCACGACGAGCCAAAGTACTGCGGTGCGGGGGGAGATCAGGCGGGAACCTTGCAGCGAGCGGAACGGTGGCAAGATATCTCCTTGAAGATAGTGATAGTATCAGTGCTATACGGCATAATGAGATGCATTGCATTCCACATTCCAAGCTAAAATGTCTATACGGTGACCACGTACCTGATTGTCAAGCACGGTTCGTTCTACGAGCCATCGATAGTATCTGTCGAGCGAACATAGATGACTCCTTCTGCTTCGGAATCATCAATCCCCGCAGGGTCGGCAGCACTCTTGAGCTCTGCATTGAGTAATATCATTCGAAGCATACTGGTCTGAATGGCCGTCGCGAAGGTGTCGCGATTCCCGTTTGATCTTTCATACACTCGCGAGTATAAGCCGGATAATCGCCACTGCGCGTAGGTAAATCAGATATCTCGTCTAGGAGCACGAATTCGAAAAATTACTTTTTTGCATTTCCCTGTATTCAATAGTTTCTCAGCCGAGCATTTGTCTTCGATAGAAATGCCAGGATCATCGGGAGCCAACGGATTACTATGAGATGCAGCCAGACGCAGCGTGTGTTACGTGTGCCACGGATTTATAGACGTAATCCGGCAATTGTACCGAGACCTGGACCAGCTGCGCCTCTGTTGACCCTCCTTGGCCTTCCCGCCAAGATGAAGTGGATCGTAGGAATGCCTGCAGCTGTATCAAACCGCCGGTCCGAATAAATGAACGATCACTAGTACTGGGACCGATATCTTGAACACCAAAATCAACCCTGTGAGTTTGTTTTATGTACGATGTTTGCTTGCCCAGTGTGACTGATGTGATCATAGAAGAGAACGGATGAGAGCTGACTCGGACCCATAGCCAGAATACACGGATAGCGAGTAGCTATATGGACCATGAGGGACAAACCTTGCACAGTAGAACAATGGTGGCAGTGGTCCGCGTTTACGCCGCGCAGTCTTAAGCTGCCACGACGCATTACGAAGTAGTCATCGTGCGACAGACGGGGTCCGAGTCGGGTTGTAAGAGTTTGTAATGTGCGCTAGGGTTTGTTGGTGTCCCTGAATATTCTAGAAGATGCGCAGATTTTAGCCGCTGAGGACAGTTTTGCAACATCTTATATATTCACTTCTGCGGTCGTGACGGTGCATTGTGCACTTCATGCTCCAAGAATGTGAAGGATATCTTAGATATTATTGCATAACTTGCCCTGCAACCTGTAATTTGTTTGGAGAGATTGTGGCTAAAAATTATTGTGGAGCCGAAAGAAAATGTACTGTTCAAGGTTTCGGGGGGATTACTAATCGACTGCGAGTCTGTGACTGTGCACGAGCGCAAATGCCCCAAAGTTTCCGTTGAGGAATGCATGAACCGAGAAGTGAATTATCCTCGGAGAGTCGGATGTGTTTGCACAGAAGACGATGAAGCGAAGCAGCACACAAGGGTGGAAGTAGAAACAAAACATAGAGAATCGGCCGCCAAATACAGATGTATTAGATAATAGCGAACCGAACGAACCGCAACGTTGCGCAGTGCCGTACCAGTAATACCTTCTTTATGTCCATCCAACCAGACAACGATGGTTTGTTTGCACGGCTTAGGAGGGTTTTTGCGGTCCTCGGGTTTCTCTACCTGGGGGCAGTCATCCTTCTAGTAGTGCCCTGGGTCCAGTCTCAGTAAGTCCAATCATTCATCCTTCACGATTGTGCATGTAGAACTCGAGACGTAATTAAGCATTGTGTACATGAACGCCTTGAAGCTACCTTGGAACGCACATTTTGATGCACCGGAAAGGCATGGTCTTGCACGTACGTTTTACTCCATCGCGTACATTTCTTTCAAACTCATTGGATTGATTGCGGATACGTTAGCTGGGAAAACGGCGAACATCAAGATTCAGACCGCAGACAATCACACTCTCGGTGCATGGTTCATTCTCTCAGATACCATATATCACGACTTGTCCTTTCCCCCGCCTCCATCTGCTGCAGAATTGCACATTTCAGAAGCTGTGGCACAGCGTCCAACTGTGCTTTTTTTCCATGGCAATGCTGCTACGCGGGCTCTAAGCATGCGCGTTCGCCTATATTCCGGGTTTACCTCACGCCTGGACGCAAATGTCCTGGCAATAGATTATCGTGGATTCGGAGATAGCCCAGGCACGCCTACAGAGGACGGCTTGTCACTGGATGCAAGAGCTGCATGGGATTGGTTGATCGCGCAAGGTGCTTCACCGCAGGATATCCTTATAGTTGGTCACAGCTTGGGAACTGCAGTGGCGTCCGGGCTCTCTGTCGGTCTCTCCGAAGACGGGGTCAAGTTCAGGGGGACCGTCCTCATGTCTCCTTTTTCCTCGCTCTATACCCTGATAGATACCTACAACATTTTTGGTGTATTTCCTGTCATGTTACCCATTAACATGATACCTCGAGCGGCCGGTAAGTCTGGCAAACATCACCGAACGTCGACATACCCTGACTTTGCGTGTCTCAAAGGTATTTATAAGAGTTTTCTCGTCCACAAGTTTGACACTTTATCGGCGATATCGGTATGTAAATATCCTGTTCCTAGATTATCTAGCACCTCACCAATTTGCGTCCAGAAACTCAAGGTACCAATATTGATATTGCACGCGGAGGATGATTGGGATATTTCTCACACTCACTCTGACGCTTTATTTGATGCTCTCCTGGAACCATATCTCCCTCCCGTCTACTCTCCATCAGCAAGCCAAGAGTCGTGGTCGACACAGCAGTGGAGCGAGTACCATGCTCAACTGGTCACGCGAAGGGAAACTCGGGAGTCCCTACTAACCCGTACTGTCATCCCCAACTTCGGGTTAATGGATCAGTTCGATGGTTTTGGAGAACGAATCACCCTGCTCAAAACTTCTACTGGTTCTCACAACGAGGTTGGTACTCTTGAGGGTGTTCAAGAAGTTATACGCGTTACATTCTTTACGCCTGAAAACCTGCGTTGATAATGATAGGAATTTGGTGATAGCGTGTTTGTATTATACGAATTGGATAGCTAAAATAGATGAAACCGATCAACTAGACTTGCTGTTCTATTAGTTCTAGCCACACCCTTGGAGATCATACAACCAACTTGAAGTATTACAACCTGCACACCTGAACTACGTTTCTGCCCGGCTCATTGCGTGCTCAGCGTTCATTGCCAGATGTAGGTCAGCCTCCAATTCGTCCTGATTTATGCATGGTCAAAACCGAGGAATCTGACTGTATATGAGCCATACTTGCCTGTATATACGATGACCGCCTAGACAGCTGGTGCACGACTGGCTCCACCATCCCAGTAGGCAGGTCGTCTCTTACAGATTGGTCACTGCTTCCGTGGCTCTGGGTACTTGTACGTCCGCTTTCGTCTGACATCCTCTGCCCAGGCTGTTAGATAGTTCAGAGACAGAGCCATCCTAAATTGGCTACCTGTAAACACGTATCTCCAGCCGCCAAATCTACGCTCCGCGATCTCTCCAGCTCCAGTGCTTCCGCACGTCGTCGAGGAGTCGAACGAGGTAACTCGGTGAGCACGAGGTCCTTTGTTCGTTTGGACGGCGGAGGGACGATTGGGGTATTTAGAAGAAGAGTGATGGTATCAGAGATCGAGGAAAGAACTGATTTTTGCATTGGTGGAATGATGGGATATACGAATCTAGGGTTGTGTCATAAAAATCTGGCGCTGCGGCTGGGAATCATGTGCTTCATGCTAAGGTATAAACACACTGTGGTAGAACTCAAATTGGAGTTCAGTCTGCGTAAGACTCGGGTCCAGATGACATCACCAAGTAGTACAAATGGGGTCGAGAAGTCGGACCGTCTGCCGACACCCAATATGGGACAGGCAGAGTCGGGGACTGGCCGGTCATTGCCGCTACGATTACATAATACAACCGAGTTGTACGATGGTCTACTACATAATTCACTCACCAGCTGCCATCGTAAATCGGAAGCAGGAGTCCTCATTTACATTCAAGTGCTTCTCAGCGTCAATCCTACCATATTTCTCCATGGAATTTCGCTAAAGGTGATGAAGCACTGATATAAAAACGGAAGACGATTCCTTCAAATCTAACGAATTTTCGTTGGTCCAGACAGATCTGGAAATTGTGCAACGAGTTAGCTCAACGATGCAAACACTGGAACCCTATCTGCACGAGGTTAAACACCCACAAATTCATTTCACAACTGCCCTGAAGAAAGTTGGATGTGGGAGGCGCAGATCGTGTCACATCAGAAGTCCTGCGATACCTTTCGTCTTGTGGATCTAGGTTCGTGACAGAAATCTCAACTGCAAACCCTTTGTAATTGTAATTATCCAGTGAGATGGAAGTCAGTCATTCTAAAGCGGTAAGAACATGCGGAGAAGTAATAACGTCAGTCGAGAGGAAAAAATGTAGAACGAACTGTATCTGCGAGTCTGCAGTCAAGATCGGTCACAAGCAATATGATCATGTCGAGAACGGAGAAGTATCAGCAAGAGCCCGAAGGAAGAAATGTAAGAAGAACTGTATCATCACCGACTACTCATTCATTCTCAGCATTAGGGTGTCCTCGCCTGGTCTGGGCTTCTCGGATCAAGTCGCTCAACAACTCGATCTCGTCGATGATCTTCTTTGGCCGCTTTCCCTTCACAACACCACATATCGTTGCATTTGAAACGATGTAAACCCTTTGATCAGACATATTGGCATTCTTCAGGTTATCTTTCACGCTCTGGCGCGTCTGCAGAATGAACTGCTGCCGTGCAGCCTGGTAAAGCTTCTTCTTCTTGCCCTCGCTCTCATCATTGCTATCGTACCCATTATCCTTCATGATATTCAAGATATGCTGATCTGCCTTAGAGCGCACGATATACGTGGGGATCTTGAAACGCCTGCAGTTGGCAAGGATGGCGATGTCGGTCATGGTGAAGCGATTGTCGAACAGGACGATGATGCCGTCAAAGACGTAAAGGCCTTGGGCATTGAAGTATTGCCAGTCTGGGATTTTGAGCGTGCCTGCGCCCGGGATATCGTACCAGACAAGAGGGTATTCCGCATTGGGGTCGGGGAGTCTAGCCATGGTCAGCGTTGTCTCGGTGACGCCGGTGGCAGCAGCTCCCATATCCTTATTAAGCAAACCGCGGAAGGCATTGATGAGGGATGATTTCCCTCCTCCTGCCACCCCGGCTACTGCGAAGTGGAAAAGATTTTCGCGATATTGAACTTTCCGCTTGGCGGCGCTAACTTCTTCAGGTGTAGGAGTCACCACAGGTTGAATGCCTTCTTTCAACTTGCGTTCAGCCTCCTCCTTGGCAGCATTGGCCGCCTTTACTTGCTCTTCTGCCACTTTCTTCGACGCGTTGGCCGCTTCCTGGGCGGCAATTGCTCTCCTCTCCTCTTCATCGGCAGCCTCCTGTAGTTTCTTGGACTGCTCCTGGGCAGCCTGGGCATCTCGTTCGGCTTGTTCTTGGACAGCGGCAGTTCGCTTACGCTCCTCTTCTGCTTCCGCTGCTCTGTATTTTGCTTCTTCGCCGGCGGTACGAGCAGCGGCTTCTGCCAGTAAGCGAGCTTCGTTGGCAGCACGTTCGGCCTCGACCATCGCCTCCATTTCCCTACGGGCCTGATTCTGTGAGGCTGCCGCGGCTTGCTCAGCGGCCCGCTGAGCCGCCATAGCCCTTTCCTGCGATTCTTGATTCGACTTGATGAGCTCGGCGATCTGTGCTCTCGCAGCCTCAGCATCCTTTCGGGCTTGCTCAGCAGCTGCCTCTGCGTCCCGGCGCCTTTTGATTTCCTCGAGTGATGGATTAGGCCCTTTCGGCCGACTCCCAGAACATCCCATCTCTGAATTTGCTCAACAACGGTAATGCGTGGCCCTGCTATTGGTTACGTCGCATGATGTTCCTATCTCTTGAGCTGAGAAAACTTACTGGTATGCTTATGCTTTGGAAAGAGAAATCAGCTAACAGCGTTGCTCAGAGTAAGTCCTGTGGATTTCAAGATTAGAACGAAGAGTCGATCTTAAACTATAGAATATAATGTCCGCCTTGAGGCATTTTATATTGTGCCGCGTGCAGACCAAGAGAACGACTGGATACAGCCAAGCGCTGATCATAAGCCACCTAGGGCTATGGGGTGTTCCACATCGATAAGGTTGCGTGAAGTGTGACGTGAAGGCAACGAAGTCACGGAATAGGGTTTCATGAATGGAGAACGTTCTGTGCATGAAAGTTGAGAATGATAGACCTGATCACATTGAATGACGGATGTATGTTTACATCAGAATTGAGACACAACATTATATGTGGCAAATTTTGATGTAGACATTCATTAATGAGTGAGCGGAATGCTGCCGAGAGTATCACCTGACCAGTATTCTGCAACTTGTTCCTTTACAGTCCTAAGTCCTTGGTCGGTTGACTCCCGAATTTCGTTCGAAAGCCTCTGAACTGACTGCGACGATGGCCACAAGTTACGAAGTCACTTGGATCACGCAAAGGATCAGTTAACAGCTCAGTACAAAAAAACGCTCAACGACCTCGAGGGATGAGTTCGAGGAGTACTATGATAGGCTTCCCGTGGAGGACTTCGATGCCTGGCCGGTGAGCAGGCTACTGCTCACAATTTCCGAACCTGTCGTGTCTGGCTAGCTCGCTATCCCTGGTGAGTTCAACCTGCTCAATCATTGTCTATAGGTATACTAATCTTGCACTGTGTAGTCT
>NW_024541618.1:0-18369 GCF_016758755.1 Suillus discolor
ATAGTGCCACAAACGCTCAGCCGTAACCTTCAGGATGTACATTGTTTGGCGGGACTTGCTTGCGTTTGTTCTTTGATCTGCTGTGTCGGGTCGTGCCGGCCCCGACAAGGGATGACGCAGTCAGATCACTTCTGATTAATAGTAGCACGAAGGTTCATTAATCATTGCTTTCTCCAATCGCCCTGTTTACCCCTCACGCACTGTATATGTAGTACAATTCAACTGGAGCTATTTAGATATATATTACCTCAGAGTGAAGTCTTTTCGGATCGTAGACCCTGTGTCCACTGTCGGACATGATTAATGACCACTACTTCAGTCGTGAGGAAGCTGCAGCCAAGCATTCATCGTCAATGTTTTCTTTTTCGCATCCCGATTGATCGCGTACCGAGAACGAGATGGCAGCCTGTAAATGTGGTAGCCTGATAGCCGAATTGACAAAGTACTCTGTACGCTGCCGAAATGTTTGTGGCCAATCTTGAAGTCAATTGTTTGCTGAATAGTCCTCAGTGGGTTCGTTCGTCTGTCGAAATTGGTCGCGGTCTTATCACAGCATTAAATGGATCTCTAATATTAATGGTACTTACGACCGGTTGACTGAAATCGATTTCAAGAACTTGGAGATTCGAATTTTGAATTTTTATATTTGGCCATCTTTGAAAAATAAGTCAAGGTCGGGCCCTTGTTCCCGTACCACCACCAGTGGACGGAATTCCCACGCTGAAAAAGTGGGCAAGGTCGAGCCAAAAAGCTCACAGTACAACCTGGCCCCACCTAAAAATCACATATGCCCACATGTTTTCAATACTAGCAACCACGAAGTATAAGCCGAACACCCCAACCAACCAAGCACCACAAGCGAAAACATGCAACAGCTATCTCCCAACCAAATCGCACCCCAACACGCTGAAGGTTCAACGATACAGCGAGGCACGAACAATGCTCCTGGTTGTATCTATAAATGTTGTAAGGTCGCGCGTTGCCTAGTCTGCTATACTTGAGACGACAAGTGCGTTCGACCCTAAAGGGGAAGGGAGTGCAGCAAGGATCTAGAGGTATGCGCTGAAAGCACTACTGGTTGGCCAATGCGAAGCGCGAGAAAGCGCAGGTGCGCGCAAGGCGCGGGAATGCGCGCGTGTATGGCGCGAAGTGTGGGAAAGCGTGCGCGTGTATACAGATACGAGAGAGAGTAAGAGTGAGTTTGCTTAAGTGATGATATGATGTAAGACAAGAGAAGGGAGATGCAAGGTGTAAACAAATAGATTTCTACTATGTTCTGCTAGGTGAATAGTGGGTAGTAACCAGTAAGTCCTCTGTCGTTCTGGTGGGAGAGTAAGTTTTTTAAGTCATAGTATGTACTGCTGGCGCTTAAGTATGGCGCCTAAGCGCTGTCATGCGGAGCCGAAGCGCTACCAAGTAAGGTATGTAAAGATATATGTAAGTAAGGGTCCATGATAAAATAAAGATGGAACGATAAGCAAATGTGAGAAATGGAAATATACGCACTAGGGAACTTGGTGGACAGTGGATGGATGCTTCCGGATGGCTGGCGCTATAGGGCGCTCAAGCGCGGGAAAGCGCGCGCGCATATACATCGTGAAGCGCGGGAAAGGTACGCGCGCATGGCGCGCGTTGCGCGGGAAAGCTGCGCCTCATATAGAGATAGCTGCAGGTAGCACACAGAGTGATGCTACAAGTTTGTGCCATGTACTCCCCAGTGAAAACTGCCATATTGCACAATGAGAGGCATGAGTCTCTACAACGCCCATGTAAAATAACGACAGATATCTAAACTGGAATGAACACCAGATGCACTATCCAACAAACTGAGTACGTATTAACCACCCTCATCAAAGCATGCAGAACAAAAACAAGAGATACATCAGGAAATCACTGAGGTTTTTGTGGTTGTAGTTGGTAAGATCAGATCAAAAAGTCATGCAATTATATGTAATGACAAAAGTAGACAAAATAATATATAAGATAAGCAAATTGGTAGCGAAGGATAAGATATGGCAAAAAATGTATAATTCTGATGAAAATAGGCAAGTGTACCAGCATTTCTCGACTGCATGGTCACCTATGGTCACTGGTGACCACTTGGGATCAAGAGGCTCGCTCCTCCCTTATGGTCCCTCCTCCCTTGTGGTCCCTCCTCCATGGTTCCTCCTTGGTTCCTCCTTCATGGACCCTCCTTCGTGGACCCTCCTTTGGGAACCCTCCTTCACGGACCCTCCTTCATGGACCCTCCTTCCTGGACCCTCCTTTGTGGACCCTCCTCCCTCTTATACTTTTTTTCTCTTTTGTTGTATTATATACATATGTATATATGTACTTACATCTTGTTTGTTTAATTACAAAATGAATTTTTTTTGGAATAAAATGTGTGTACAAAGGTCAAAAAATTAGGAAGCCACCCAACATTATCAAACTTTGTCATGGCTGCCGAGTGTTGGCAACATTTGCCGGTTTGGTGAGAAATTGCAGGTAGACTATCATGATTGTGCTTTTGGGAGTTTTCATCCAACTTACTCCGGGTATATAAAGCATTTTCTAATGAACTGTCATTTTGATGAATATTATACAAATTTTAAATCAGGTAAAGCTTGACAAAGCTTTACCATTTTCATGTCACTTCCCTGATGTAGGAACTCCATTATCACCTCTCCCGAAAGAAATACACGCAACATGCCTGATAACTCCCCCGTCACATGAAACCTAATGCAAACCTCACACAGCCATAAGCACCCAAGCAGTTCACACCCAAAAATGAGGCCGCCCACCCTGACAAAACCAAGACCTATATAATCCATGACACCCCAAATGAACACCCCAACCACTTCAGCGAAGATGAAGGACCTCTCCAGCGCAAAGACTGCCAACATCAGCGCTCGCCCATCCCCAATGGGAACGAGACAACTCCTTCCCAGACATCAACGCTCTGGCTCACAATTCTTCCCCCCCAACGTCCTCACAGACGAAGGGGACACCTTGACAGAGACTGCATCAACCCCCTCCACCCCATCCCGACCCCAAGGAACACCACTCCTACCATATCGGTCCCTGAACCCACCACCCCCGTCACTACCCCCAAACCATCCCTCTCCCCCACAATCAATATGGAAGACGAGACACTCCCTACTCCCCCCTCACATAGCCCACCCTGCCCCCCACCTGACGCAGATGACGAAGTCATGTCGGACCACTCCCCTCCATCGACTAGTCTGACCTCTGTCCCCCCGAAAACCACCACACCTGCCCCCTCAACTGAGGAAGACCTTCTTCGCACACGCCTTGCCGTTGCTGAGACCAATAGATCCATCATCAGATTGAATGGTGTCAACTCCCTAACAGTCATACCACAGTTCACCCCAGTCCCCCAAGGCAGCTTCCCCCACATCCACCTTGCTCACACAGTGCAGCTCTTTGATTTCCAGGCCACCAAAGTAATCACAGCATGGCTGAAAGTTCCTCACCCCAAGATTCTCATCAGAGTCTTTGACCATGACAGCAAGAACCCTTCCATGAAGGGACCTATTCTTGTTGAACGCCTGCGCAGAGCAATCACTGAAATTGCCCATTTCATTCACCAAGACGAACAAAAAGTTAAAGTCTCCCCATCATGCCCAGAAGCCAACTGCATCGAGACTGACCGGCCTCTCAGCTTCCTCGCCTATAATATCTCTGAGGAGACGAAAACTTTAATCCTAAACCAACGTATGTGGTCTTCAACAGACATCTCCTTCGCGGCCCATCAGTTTAGCATAAACTCCCCCCACTCCTTCTATTTCTGCCTACATGGCTTCTCCACCATGGACACTAACACAGTCAAATCCGCTGTTCATGACACCTGGACAGAAGACGTGACAAGATGGGACATCGGAGATATTCTCTCTGAATGCGAAATTCCCAAAGAGAAAGTTCACATCGCAGCTTGGGACTTTATCAACTCTCTCTGGGTTGAACGCCTTGACTTCAAGGCTAGCGGCGGCATCTCCCTGCCCCGCTACAACATCTTCGCTGTGAGCCCTACCAGTAACCCCACTGTGTGGACCAAGTTATGAGCCTATCTCCACTCTCTCACATACCCTTCAGAACTCGAAGGCAGCGGCACTGCCGTCAACTTCATTCCATGCCCACTCTGTCATTCAATTGCTCACCCTCGCGGATTATACCCTTTCCCCAATGTCCCTCTCTGGAATGGACCAAAGCACAACATCAACCCAAGACCATCCAACATGAACATGAGAGGCAGAGGAAGGGAAAGGAGAACCCCCACCTAGAACATTCTATATCCACCCTCGCAACTTGCTACCTGTATACTATGCACCTGTAACCCCTTGAACACCATACCTCCCTAGCTACATACTTCGCTGACCTACCTTGTATCTCCATACTCGAATATAACCCCCACTTAGGCAACTGCATGGGTATACCCCCGGGTATCAGCAGTCAAACCCGTACCCGTACCCGCAGATATACCCATACCCCAACTGTGGGTATGGGTTTGGCAACGGGTATCTGCAAAATGGACCCGCGGTATGACCCACAGAGGGTATACCTGCAGGTATCTATGGATTATACCTATGAAATAACAAATGTAGTAGTGTCTGCTGTACTATGAATACTATCCCATCCATCATCCATGGCTTTGTCTTCCCCTACAACATCTGGGAGCTTCGATACCTGAATCACGTCCTCAGACTCGACGAGGCCCAACTCACTCCATAGGCCAAGACAAAGAAGCACGCGTGTTGACTGCGCTGATAGACGACTTCTGACGTGCGACAGGATGAGACACCCATGACTGAACAGCCGTTCGACGTCAACAGATGTTGCTGTGGGCAAATGTCAAGTTACAGTGTGTCAAAAAAGCTAGTTACATACCAGGGATGGTCAGGTAGTCAATAGCCATGCGTGAAAGTCGGGGGAAAGACTTCTGACGTTTGTGCCACCAAGCGATAGGGTTATGGACATGTTCCACATCCATATTGAGGTACCGGTCAAGTTCGGAGCTCGAGTTAACAGGTTTTGGGGGTGCAAGCACTGGGAGGTTGTCAAAGATATTGCTGCTCTAAGAATTATTCAGTACAAATACCAAACAAAATCAAACAAAACATACCGTTTGCACATTGTCGTTTGACTCCAAGATATCGTCCTCACATCCCACATCAGAGTCGTCGACGATTGCCAAGTACGAACGTTCAAATTCTTCACACACAAGCCTCTCCACGGTTTTGATCCAGTCATCTTCCCATCGTGCAGCCTTGAAGTATGTTAGTTTGTGCTGTGGATGTAAGACTAGAGTTATATGAATGTTAGTATTAAAAACAAAGACCGAGATTGAACAGTACATACCCATTGAGATTCAATATGTGAGAGACTTATCTGTGAGCTCGTAATACCAGTTGAGAGTATTCTTGGCCAGCTGAACTGCTGAATGAATCGAGGGCATGTATCTTTTGTTGCGGGAGTACAACATTAGCATATTGTCGACGTGATCCATTGCTGGGATCACCGTTGCAAGGTTAGGTGTTGCGCCTGAAAAGTACAGTGTTGCATCCTTTAGAATCTAACAGATACAAATAAACAATGTCAGGTGACGAAACAGGAATGCACTAACCCTTAAGTACATCTCACAGCTGTTCTAATATAACCCACTCATGATCCTCCAACTCAAACTTCCGCAAACCCAAGTCCCACTGTTGGGTAACAGCATCCACGGCTCCTCGATGCTTGAGGGCATAGTTCAACATGTCAAAGGTTGAATTCCATCGAGTTGCCACATTGCGTGGCATGAGCATTTGCGGCTGCGCCAAGTCCTGGAGGATGCTGTGCCATGCAGGAAGAATAATGGTAGTTGAGTGGATGATTTTATATGCCAGCTTGCGCAACTGGGATGTGGATTGGGATCAATGGTGAGTTTTTAACAGTTGAATTGCACTTACTTTGGCAAGCGCCAATTTGACTGGTCGAATATTTTTTTGTAGTACTGTTTGTTCTTGATTGTCCAACAGCTCAACCTCGTCAACGAATCCATCATTATCATCTATATCATCCCCAATTCCTGCATCATCCTCCTCCATGTCCACACTCAAGTCATTCAGCTCAAGGTCAGCATCCTGTTTCCTCACGTCGAACTCTCGGATCAGCGATTTCGCCACAAGATTAATGGTGTGGAGGAAACATCACGTATGAGTTGTTGCTCTGCCAAACTCAAGCACCTTACTACTCAGTTCAACAATTATTGCGTCATTGTTGGATGCATTATCACAAGTAACACTCAGGATCTGTGCATCATGCATTTAGCTACATGTATGTTTTTTTTCCGTTTGAACAATACCTTTTCTGATATGCTGAATTCCTCTAGCATTTTGGCAAATGTCTCCGCGAGCTCCTCGCCAGTGTGGGACTGTGGTCTCATTAGCTCATATATGCCTACTAGATTGGTGAGTTTTACCTTCCCAACTTCGATAACATCTAACGGTATACTTAGTGGCTCCCCTTTGTGCTCGAAGTGGGCCGAAAATGCGACCAATGCGCTATGGTTGGGGTGATGTCCAACCATCAGTAGTAAAATTAATCTTGCCAGTCGTATTCCTGGTATGTTTTTAATATTAAATTTTTCTCTAACCAAAAAAAATACTAACCTGCCAACATTTTAGCAACCCATTTTTGAGTCCGTGCAAAGACGAGTCGCACATCGTGAGACACAGTGGACAGGGAAGGTATGTAATATTCGGGTCTCCCTGTTTCATCAGTGACTGAAAAGCACGATCCTGACGATATCAAATGGTCGCAGGCTCTCGGATACCCAACGCACAACTTCAGCCCTGAAGGCATTGTTAGACTCCCATGGATCAGTGGAATTGGTTCATACCAAACGTTTCTTCTTTTCTCTCCTTCTTCTTCTTCTTTTCCTTCTGTCTTTCTATCTGCGCGGGTATTTGACGGTGTGAGTACATGATTTTACCTTTGCCCTTGTGTTCAAAGGATGCAGTAATGGATCCATTTTGCAGAATGCTACCAACAATCTTGAGGCGCACTTTGTCTGCATCCTTCGCACTATCTGCAGCTTTCAAGACTTCATCTCCCCAGCACAAGCGCACATGCTTCCACATGTTACCTGTGGATCGTGCATCACCCTTATCGAGGAACCATCGCACTTTGACCTTGCAACCCCTTGCTTGGCACTTGAACTCATGCGCACGGCGGTCAGCAATCTCAATGATGTGCGGTGTTGGATCAAAAAAACGCGTAAACAGGTGAGTTCCATTCTTTCATTAGCTGCTCTGTGTATAATCAATTAATCTGATATTGATGTATAGGTTGCTGGACTCACTCAGCTCATCTTCAGGATCCTCATCAGCATCATTAACCTTGTCAGCATTTGCGGGCTCATTATTGTCCAGGTCGATATATTCATGCAATGCCTCCTCCTCCTCCTCTGTGCACACAACGGCGCGCCTACTCACGACTGGTGGTGGAGTTGGTGATGGTGATAAATTAGCCGGAGTCATGCTCCCCGCTGGTACATTTTTTTTGGCTTTCTTGGGTAGCGGTGGATTCACGCTATCTCCACCATCAGGTTTATGCTTCTTTGAAGAAGCTTTATCTTCCAGCACAGGCTTTCGCTTTACCAGGTCATCTTGACGACACGTTTTGCTGGAGCTGCAAGAGCTTCATTGAGCTGCATGGCGGGCAGTGGTTGGGTGATGAAAATTTGCAAGGCTGGAGCCATCACGCCGGTAATGTATTATAGCAGCATATATTTGATTGTTTAAAGTTTGACTGTTTGTAACTGTACAGTACTGCTGTTTGTAGCTAGGTTGATTCAATATTATTTGTTGCAAGGCACTCCGTTTCGATCGAAACCCGGCACAAGGGTACGGGTATGGGTATTGCAATACCAAACCCATACCCATACCCCAGAGGTACCCTGCACCCCGCACCTGCATGGGTATACCCATACCCGTGCAGTTCCCTACCCCCGCTCTTCCGAAAAACAAAGCCTCAATAAGGATACGACATGCAGCCTTAACTCTGACCTTAAGCTACAGAACTTCATAAGTGAGATCCTCGGGACGAGATCTAATAAATTTACCCATGACCCAAATATACTGGTTGCAGTAGTGGGACAGGAAAGTCATGGTAGTCCCAAGGCAGTAGCCAAAAATGGAGGCCTATTTAGGCCAAGGATTTGCTGTGCTGAGAAGCTGAAGTGACCATGAAAGGTATGGTGAAAACAGAGCTCACCAATCCAAAAGTGCGAACATATATCCACCGTGGCTATCTGGGATATGGTAGTCCTCACCTCCTGATGGTCATATCAGACAGTGCAGTATATCGATCACGTCTCAAAATAACAACTTAAATTCTCAATACAGTTCGTTTTCTGGTCTTGGTTCAAGCCTCCCGATGTAGGGATTCATTTCTGGCTGGGCTTGCAGAGACTGTTTTTACCTTAGTGTTATGTTTGCACTTTTGTAGCTTACATAATCAAGTTATCTTTTCACCAGTTACCAGTATGAGTCTGAGTACTCAGCAAGTTTTCATGATATTTCCTCTTCTCTGAGCCTTGAGCCTGGTCCAGAAACCCTTTAGGGTCGAATAGCAGCTAGGTTCTGCAAGACCCAACATTGTTCAGACTCACTATCTGAATTGTTGTACCTTCACCGAGTAATAGAGAGGGAGGATTTCAAACCACCAGATCCTCCCCCAATGAAAATACACAGGAGATAGGAGGTGGAGCCCCACAAACATTAAACCAGGCAAACCTTAATCAAAGCGGCATCACACGCAAAAAGGAAAAATCGAGAGCAAACATTCATATTGCAACTTTAAACATTAAAGGGCGTGCATCCCAACACCTAGGACATAGTAACATATCTAAATGGCTGGTGATACAGCATATAATGAGAGAGAGGAAGATCGGAATACTATGTCTACAAGAAACTCACTTGAACAATGAACACAAGACCCACATAGAGACCCTATACTCGTGAAGAATGAGAGTTATAAACTTGAAAGACCCTATCTGCCCAGGAACCTCAGCAGGAGTTGCTTTCGTCATAAACCGAGAACTCACAAATGCTGACAACGCCGCAACCTTCGAACTCATCCCAGGGAGAGCAATGGCACTCAAAATCAAATGGCATAATAATGACAACCTCACCATCTTAAACATATATGCTCCAAACAATACCACACAACATCCGGAATTCTGGAAAAAAATTAATGAAAAATGGCAAGAGAAAAACCTACCGCACCCAGACTTTATGTTAGGCGACTTTAACCTAACTGAGGACCCATTAGACAGAGCTCCAGCGAAACTAGATAATGAAAATGCAATTAGCGCACTGAGAGAGCTGAGAAACCAACTAAACATACAAGACACATGGAGAGAAACACATCCATCAGAAAGACTGTTCACATTCAAGACTAGACCGAATATATGTATCACCTAGACACGATCAAAACATATGCGACTGGGATTCCTGTACCTCGGAAATACTGATGGACCACCGAATGGTCTCAATATGATTCACGCCAACAAACACACCATTCATAGGACAAGGACGGTGGTCCTGGCCAATAGGACTGATAAATGACCTGAACCTAATCAAAAGAATGAGTGACCTCAGTAAAATAGCACAAAGGAAAATACTAGAACAAACCACACAAAGAAATGAAGACTCGAGCCCACAAAGAGTATGGGAAGACTTCAAAATGCAACTACACCAAGAAGCCTGCAAAATGGCTAAAGAACACCTAAATAAAATAAGACAACGCACCAAAAAACTGGAAGACGATCTTAAGTCTACACTAGAAAACCACGACATAGACACCAATGAGCTCACCAGACGCCACAAAGCCTGGCTTGAAAGCGAAATCAACCACCTTGAAAAAACGTCACAAAAACTTACAACTCCACTCCCAAGCCAAATGGGCGGCAGAAGGGGAAACTATAAGTAAATATTGGTCAAAGATCAACAGCGTCAAGAAACCTTGAGACATAATACATAAATTAAGGATACCAAACACGAACCATTTCGCCACACGCTCCGACAAAATGGTAGACATCACACAACAATACCATGAAGACCTACAGAATAATAATCAGTCCCCAGAAACAGAAGAGATAAGGGAAAGAACAAGAGAACAAGTCAAAAAAGAAATACCGCAACAACAAAAATTAGAAAACCCACACTCACCTCTATATAACCTTCTCAGTGAACACCAAATATATGCTGCCCTGTACGCGTCGAAAGCAGGTAGTGCAGCAGGGCTGGACGGAATCCTGTATGAGATTTGGAAGTGCCTAGACCAAAAGCATAAATCAGATCAACAAGAAGAACAACCAAGCTTCGACGTAATTAAGACACTCACAATAATAATCAACGACATACAAATACATGGCATTGATGAACAAACAGAATTCTCCCTCGGATGGATGTGCCCAATCTATAAGAAAAAAGACCAAGCAGAGATAGAAAACTATTGCCCTATTACACTCTTAAATACCGACTACAAAATTTTAACAAAAGTGTTAGCAATGCAACTGGCAAAAGAAGTACACACCCTTGTCCACCCAGACCAGAGCGGGTTCATCCCAAAGAGGTCAATTTTCGACCTGATACACCTGGCTAAAGTCATGATCGAATACACTGATATAACAGAGGAAGATGGAGCTCTAATAGCACTTATCAGGAGAAAGCATACAATAGAATCAACCATGATTACCTTATAGAAACGCTAGAGTCATTCAACCTCCCACCAATATTTGTTCAAACAATAAAAGCACTGTAATAACACTTATACAAAGGTCGCAATAAACGGAGTGTTGAGCTCACCTTTCAAAGTGATGAGAGGTGTTAGACAGGGCAACCCACTATCCTGCTTGCTATTTGACCTAGCAATAGAACCCTTAGCATGCACATTGAGAAACTCAGAACACTTACAAGGCTATAACATACCAAATATAACGAACAAAATAATAGTAAACCTATATGCTGACAACACGACAATATTCCTGAATAAAGATGATAAATACAGTGACCTTGAGAGAATCCTATCGAAATGGTGCCTAGCCTCCGGAGTTAAATTCAACCTAGAAAAAACAGAAATCCTACCAATAGGATCAAAAACACACCGAGAACGTGTTATATCTACAAGAAAGCTGAATCAACATGACCAGCTGCTCAAGAATAACATTAAAATCGCACCTGATGGTCACCACATAAGATCACTGGGCGCATGGATAAGTAACAAAACAGACGATGCGACTCCATGGGAACCCATCCTAAATAAAATCAACAATGCACTCAAAACATGGAACAAAAGTCATCCGAACCTAGACAGCAAAAGGCTAATAATACAGATGATAGTCGGCGGAATGATGCAATTCCTCGCAAAAGCACAAGGAATGCCTAAACACATTGAGGCAGCATTAGTAAAAACCACCAGAAATTTCATCTGGAATGACGCACGATCCCCCCCTATGAATCTAGAACAACTATACCAACCAAAAGAAACCAGAGGAATCAACTTGTTAGATATCAAATCAAGAAATGAAGCTATCAAAATGACCTGGGTAAAATCATACCTTAATATATCACCAACAAGACCAACCTGGGCCTATGTATTAGACCTGTTAATAAACAACCTGAAAACAAAAGACATCAACAACGGGAAAAGAGTTGATAATACCTTTCTCCAAAACTGGGACCCTCCAACCAGAGGACACAACTCAAGATCCCTGCCCAACGAAGCCTTAAAAATAATAAAAACCACTAAAAAACACAACATAGTCTTCACCCCGATCAAAATGTCCAAAAACATCAAGAAACAGCTTCCAGCTTGGCACAACATAGGCGCCCCACAAAACATGTACCACAAAACTAAAAACAAATGCCTACAAGAGACACATAATGTTCAAAACATTAAAAACTTGATAAAATGTAGGAAAAGACTAACACGCCTTAGAGGAGACCTGCTCCATGTCTCAAGAAAGACCTGTGCGTGCTCCAACTGCAAACGGGACAGAAATAAGGGATGTAAAAACCCTTACTACTGCGCACAAATAGCAACAAAATCTTGAGCAAGTTAGCTCCGAAATTTAACACGAAATCAAAACCAAAGAAAGATGGTCTATCCTTAACTCACCACAGGAAAGAAAAGAACAATCAAGCCCATTAACGCCGCACAGGAGAATTACTCTTCAATCCGACAATCACAATAAGATCTAACGTAACCGAAGGTTTCAGAGTTTTCACAAACCCAGAACATATCTCACTCACCCTGGCATACAGACTGTAAATGCTGATAAGAGGATTAAACCTGATACAGGAAAAATTAACAATATACACTGATGGTTCATGCATCAATAACAGGAAAAAGGACACACATTGCGGAAGTGGAATATGGATTAGTGAAAACCACCCGAACAACCGAGCCATCAAAATCCCAGGCAAGAGACAATCAAATCAAATAGCTGAAACAGCAGCGATCCTCATAGCACTACAACAAACTGCACCGTATATCCCTATAATTTTTGTTACAGACTCTAAATATGCAATAGAAGGACTAACAAAAGACTTACCAGACTGGGAAAACAGAGGATGGATTAACGTCGAAAATAGTGAATACCTAAAGGCAACCGCATACCACCTAAGAAAAAGGTCAGTACAAACATCATTTATATGGGTCAAAGGGCACAACGGACATCACAGCAATGAACAAGCAGACTGATTAGCAAATGAAGGAGTGAATAAACCAGATGAAGATATGATTGACCTCTCAGTACCAGACAAATTTAACCTACAAGGTGCAGCACTGTCAGTAATTATGCAAGCAAAAGCATATAAAGGAATATGTACAAAAATCAAACCAAAACCCAGAAGGAAGACTACAAACAACCTTGATATCACGAGATATGCGATACAAACCCTAACTGGCCACCTAGAAGAAGACACAGCGATATGGAAGGGATGCAGAAACAAGGACTTACCACGCAAAATACAGCAATTCCTATACAAAGCAATACACGGTGCATACCGTATTGGAGAATACTGGTCAAATATCCCCACTTACGAACATTGAGCAAAATGCTCACACTGCCAAGCTGAGATCGAAACACTTGAACATATTATGCTAGAATGCCCAAACAACGCACGTACCACGATATGGAACCTCGCGAGTGACCTCTGGCCTGCAAAATATGGAGAATGGCCCCAAATAACAATAGGAACAATAATGAGCTGCAGGAACATCAAAAAATACAACCCAGCAGAGCAATGAAATAACAAACAAAAAGGAACAACAAGACTCTTAAGGATTCTAATATCTGAATCGGCTCACCTGATCTGGGTTCTGAGATGCGACAGAACGATAAACGGAGTACAACACTCTGAGCAATCAATAACCAAATGATGGTCAACAATAATAAATAAGAGACTACAAACTGATAGAATCACTGCAAAAATAATCATACACAAAGAAAAATTCAAAAACTTGGTCACCTCCACCTGGTCTGACGTAATCACAACATACACAAACCATAACAAAAACTGGGCCATCACCCTTGAGGTTTTAGTGGGTATCATACCACCCAGGCCCTCTACAAACGAGGCCCCCAGGTAGTCATAGAGTCCCACACACCCACCACATGGTAGGAGTGCATAAGTGCATTTTCCCTCAGAATGGTGTTCCTAGAACACCGCTATAGCACATACTTGTAGAGCTAGACTTAGTCAGTTGCTGCAAATACACATCGCTTTTCCAAAAAAAAAAAAGTCAAGGTCATGTGTGTGAGTTGATGGCCCAGAAGTTAGAACGCGTACGAATTAAACTGGTCCACAACCACCATATCAAGATCCATGGTCCACCACATTTGCACCACATTTGTCGACCATATATATGGCAAGCAGAAAGCAGACATCTTCCTGATCCTCTTAGTTTTCTCTCCCTCACTAGCTCTACTCACAACACTTGGTCAGCGCAATCATTAAACACCTAGCATCATGTCCCCTGCTGGCGAGACAGGCACATCGGCTACTCCGCAACGTGCCAATGCATCAGGTCAATGTGATAGTAAAATAGAATCCACCCCAAACAGCCATGGGGCTTTCATCATCAGCGAGAATATCAGCTTGGTGGATGTCCAGTATGTACCTTTCTTGTTCTTATGGAGTAGCACCTGATATTCCATGAAGGGTTAAGGAGGTCCGGCCATGGATTCAGTGGGACATTGAGCAGGCCAAGCAGTGCAGGGCAGATGCCATGCTGCAAGCCCTCCTACAGCGCACATATTGTGCTCCGGAGACAAAACAGCCCAAGCTCCTGCAAAAGTGCCTGAAGGGAGTTCTGCCTGTTTGTAATGGACAGGTCTCCGCTGGAGGCATATCCTCTTTAGGCATCAAGACAGCACTGAAAGAATAGTGAGTGCTCCTTCGCTGATCAAACACTTCCACGCTTACAATGATTACAAATATATGTCCAGGAATAGAAAACGACTTCTACAGCCCTTTTATTGATGCTACGAACATTGCACTCGCTTGTCTTGAAGAGATCGAGATTGACAGGATGTGCGCTCCTGTCTCCGCCATGGACATGATCTGGCCGCAGAACAATATGCCCATGTACCAAACCTACCAAATGGTGAGATCAAATCGGAAGCCTGACATCATCATCCTTTCTTTGGACAGTACATACACATCCTTCCAGGATAATAACAGCAGCAAAAAGGGAAAACAGAAAGACAAATGGTAGGATGACCAGAAGGACGATACAAAGGACAGTCAGAAGCGCAAGGCTTACATGGTCAAGAATGCAAAGCCAAAGCCAAAGAATCTCCTCTGGAAAGATGTTCTGGCTTGCATTGAGTTCAAGAGAAAGACAGGGAGGATGAAAGGGATTAAGCTGCCGCCCTCTCGTATACAGTAACAGACTATGTCCCTACTAAACCAGGATATCTGCCAGTGGATCATCTGAAGGCTGAAGTGCCTCTGCCAGGTCCTTCGCAGTCCCCAGCAACACAACCTGCATCCGATACTGCGCGTAAGTGATTTGATTTTTGTATCCAAGATCAAACTGAATGAACCAAGCAGCAGCTCAATCTTCCGGCCTTACTGCTGCACAGCCTGCCAAGGGTGGATCCAACTTCAAGCGCAAGGTCGCAGGACACTTTGGAATCTACCACAATAAAATTCAAGGTCAATCCTGACGAGCCAGATGTGACCATCCAGATGGGTCTGTACACTATCTTGTTGTCGAATATCTGATTAATTTCATTGTTGTCAGTGGGTTTGTTTGTTTGTTGAGACTAGGTCATGCTCTTACCACCGCTTTTTAGACAATGTGATCTGGACCTGGTATTATGATCACCAGGGCACCGTTCAAAGCTTGGGCATTAACTTCATTCAAGATCTCCCGCGATTCATGGTGCTGTTGCTTGCAGTTACAATGCCTCAAGGTTCATGATTGGGGCCGGAACAAGGACCTCCTCCCAGTTCAAGTTGAGGGGAAACAATACCACAAATTGAAAATCAAGGATGAAGATCTTGGAATGGTGGATCTGCTGTTTCACACCAGCCATGATGAAAGAGTGATGCATTACGGACTACAAGGGCGGGCCACCAATGTGGTCCCTGTCACCAGCAAAGCGCTCACTAAGAAATATGGCAACTTCCAGGATAGAATGATGGCCCAGATATTTTGAGGAGAGGCAAGTCGCACTAGCGAGCCAGAGATCCTGAAAAAGGTTGAGGAGATCGCTAAGAGGCATGCAACTGTCCAAGACCATGTTCCTGAGCTCCTTTGGCACCACACGTTCACGAATCCCACATCTGTCATCCGAGAAGTGCTCGATGTTCTGGAACCCAGTATGGGCAGTTGTGTGTTCTACATTCTTGTATTCCACAAGCTCTACCCCATCATGAAGCTTCAGGGCAAGGATCTTTCGATGTATGGCGTAGTGTATTTTATGTGAGTGATTCATTGAATTCACGTGGATCACTGTTGACATAGCATGCAGGCCACCTTACTCTGTGGAAGGAAGGGGTCCATCATCAAGATGTCAGCCCTGGAAACTTGATGCGGTACTGGAAAGACGGGAAGCAGATTGGCATTTTAAACGACTACGGTCTGTCCTCATTGGCAGATGACCCAGGACCTCAGGGCAATGAACACACCGGCATGGTACCGTTCATAGCGCTCGATCTTCTCACTGAAAAGGGTCAACATGGCAAAGTGAAACACCTATATCTCCATGATCTGGAGTCGTTTATGTGGTGTTTCGCCTGGATTTCCTTGCATTACGAGAATGGAGTCCTTCTACCATAGAGATTATGCCCCTTCGATGAATGGGTGACCTTAGACGCTGTGGCATGTGGCAAGAAGAAGTATGTTTTTCAGGGTCATAGAAAGCTTCCCGCATGCTCGCCCACAAATCCACTTATGTGGTGTTTCCTTGTAGCTTGTTTGAAGGTGCTTGATGCAGAAGCCTATAACTGACATGCACAACAATCAGACTCGCCAACAGAGGTTGACAAACTCACCGACACAGAGGAATCAGTATCAGATATGGATAATTTTCTAGCCAAATTCACAGCTACTCCTGGCTATGCTCAGCAGCCCTTCACTTTCAGTAATTTTACACTACATACTGATTACGTTCAATACCTGCCCATCTGTTGCCCATGTGCCCATCATCTCCTGTAGGTATCAAATTGAGTAGACAAATACTCATCCTAATGACTCTTTGTGAACTGTCTACAGTCAGCTTTGTCAGTTGTAATTATGTAAGTTATGAGTCTGACATCAGGTAACGACCAGGAAACGACAAATTCTTACAAAGCTTTATCTGATCTAAAATATGCATAATATGCATCAAAATTGTACCTTGAATGAGAAAGCTATAGATACCTGGACTTAGTTGGATGGAAACTGCCAAATGCTCAGTTTTGACGGTCTAGTTGCCAGCTATCACCAAGATGGTACATATTACAACATCCACCTACTGTTGCAAATGAAGCTTAGGTTGTTGAGAGTGACCACTGTCATATAATTGAGAAATAATGGCCATGTGCTATAATTCTTTCTTATCCTGATCGCAACATGTAACCTTTGGTTGTTTTTACTTCACCCACAATCTCTAAATAAATGCCAACATTACATAGAAAAATATATGGCTGGACTGTGCTGGCCCAACACTGCCTAAAGCTCAAGGATGCTACCTATCTTCAATGCAGTACCGAGCCGCATCAGCATAATTGCCTTGTGCAAACAGAGTTTGCCATTGCACCATCAATGAAAATTTTCTTGGCACTGGTATTATATACGCAGTTGCAACACTAGTCTAAATCAGCCAAGTATCCAATCTGGCAAACGAGCGACAGCACACTACCGTCTTGCTCAACCTTGATGAAATTCGATAGTCGCATGTACAGTAAGTTCATCAACCGATGCTTTGCAAAACTGAGCAAATGTCAGCATCAGATATAGTTGTGTATGCCAGACTACTTTGGATTAGAATGGCCTATGGGCCCAAGTATGCCAGGTATTCACAGTAAAATATCCATCGGTTTCAGTGTGATTATTCTTATACAAGCTGCGCTTCCTATTACATGCTGGACAAGAACTCCCTTGGCGCTGATATTAGATAAGTGGTTGAGACGCTAGACTGCATTGGGTCTAGACCTTCCAAGTATACAATGCAGGCAATGAGCGGCAGTGCATCAGCATGCTGCCCAGATCTGGCCACTGTATGCAAAGTCAGTAAGTCATTTTATCTTCCACAGACTCTCCCTAAATTGTAGAATCTGCCCAAGTCTTCTAATACCAGTCTGTTTTGGATCTGGACTGCCTTTAGTCCAAGGGCGCGGAACAACGATAGTGCAGTGCCCTCCATCAGCTAGCTGCTGAAGAATGGTTATTGCATACAAGGTGAGCGAGACAAATTGTTCTCGACAATGTCTTTCTCATCGCTGTAGCTTGACAGGATCCCCCAATAACAGACTGCATTGTAGATGAATGTGAATGGCACTGAGATGCTGATGATTTGTAATGTAGTTTCTTTTCATCTCTCACAGTTGATTACATCCAACAGAAGCTTCTTATTTTCAACATGCAACCACAAGCAAAGTGTTAGCTGCAGGCCTTCTGCAGGGCCGGCATATCGTTTCACAGCAGAATTTCAGGGATCATCTCACAATGATGATTGAATTGCAATTTTATCTACTACAAACATGCTTGAATGAAGGTTATGAAGTGACTACATTGGGATTTGATATTTGTTTCAAGGCAAAGCATTTTTGTTGGATCTTCGATGCCTAGATGTAATAAGTAAAAAATGAAGACCGAACCATCGTC
>NW_024541619.1:0-18316 GCF_016758755.1 Suillus discolor
TCAAGTCTGATATATCGGCGTTTTGAGTGACGAGGCATGATGTTGCGATGGAGCAAAATGACGAGGATCGATTATGGGTAGAGTGGTGGACGGGATGAATGGGAAGGGAATACGGGGGTAATGATATGGGGACTGCAGATAGAGTTCGGCTGAGTGGGAGATGAAGCCTACTAGTAGGGTTCAGGTCATGCTGCACGTGTATTTCCATGATGTTCGGCACGATAGACGCTGGTATGATCGCACAAGCGCTGGAAATGGAGATCACCGACAAGGACTAGCAGAAGAATCTGTGCTAAAGTAGAGAATGGCATGAACAGTTCGCGGCGAAAGTGGTCTGCCAACATTGAAAGGGACATGCGAGTCGCAGAGTGATTGCTGCTTCTGGACTTGCATCGTACCACTCAGTTAGCACGCAAAGGCAAAATGTAGAATTGAGTATATTTTGTGAGGTAATGACAGAGGCAAAAAAAAGTCTATATCGCTGAAAACGGCGCGCAAAGAAAGACGAATGATAACATACGACTGGTCCAATTGAGCTGACAGTGTCATGGGGGAAGGATTATCTTGCCTGCGACGAGGAATAAGAAAGAATAAGGCGAAAATGCATCCAATTGTATTCTCGTTCGGTGAAGGATGCATCGATGATTGACGAATGAAGTTTTGAGGAGGCTGTGACCGCTACCGGATTCAATCACAAATTGAACCCTGCGGAAGAGGAATATCCATTATAGGTGGCACTGCATGGATAGGCTGACAGGTCCAAAGTGTAGAGAAGCCTTGAAGGTGACGGGACCATACTTTGACCAAGGACATAGCTATTGACATTAGTGTGGCTTGAGGCTGAAAAATGGCATAGGTTACAGGAGCGGACCATTGCGGTGAACATCTGAATGTGGGGCTTCGACGAGAGAGGTGTTGTGCTCGAGGTAAAGGTGATGTCAATGGAACGAGGTGCAGAGTGACTGTTGAGTCAATGGTGAAAGAGACAGAGTGAAGAGGGAATCACCAGATATGAGGCGTATCTCGCAGAAGATGGACGTGAACGCATGAACTCCAATCATATAGACGTGCAGAGGACTTATTCGCACAAGGAACTTGGGTGTCAAGACCGTGGTCCAAATATCCATCCCGTTCTCATGGTGTTTCTTTCATGCCTCGTGTTGTTCCATCAGAATATTCAGCATATGATATTCAACCTGCGCACGCAGTCCAGAATTCAAAGGAAGACGGCACTAAAAATCACCATACCATCAATTGGTTACATTGATACTATCGCAATTATTGACCATTGACCGTTGTAGCTCCCAAACCATATAAACACGTGGCTCGTGTGTTACTGGACCTCTCTTGCTGCGTTTCATTACCCACAACATTCTTGGCACGGTCAAGTCAAGCTGCTTTCTGCATTAAGGTAAGTTTGACAGATGACGCAGCCACGTTGTTGTCTGAAGTGCGACTGCGGTGCACCTGCCACCTGGAGATGGCATGGACACCCTGTTATTGTGCTCACCTTGTAAGTAAATAACAAGTGTTTCATTATGAGCCCTAATAGTGAGGTTGAACGTAACCTCATTCGGTTCACTACATTACGGAGTCAGTCAGCACACTGATAGGACTCCGAGGACTTACAGGAAGTAGTAGTAGTCACTCAAGCTTAAGCTTGACCATCTGAAGAACCTGCAACCACCATTGAATATGTTGCCGGCATAGCATTCGAGCACTGGTATCTTGGAGCGCTGAGTGTTGCTGCGTATTCTTGCGATCTTATTCTAAACTGTGGAAGAACTATGTACAGGTGCGGAGAAACCATCCTTGGGAGAACGATACACGATTTTAATTGACTGACGCAACTCACCGCGTCTTATATAATGATTTACGATTATTCGGCCTGAACGTTAACGCGAAATGTTGAAGCTCCGACTCGGACTCGGACCTTCCTGTACACGGCTTCCACTCAAGTATCTACTCTACTTACGAGCGTGTGTGATTGTCGGACATCTCTGGTACTGTTATAATAACGCCTGTTTTCTGTTTCCTACCTCCTATTCTCTCACTGAAGAATTGATTATGCATGGGAAGAGCACCTCACCTGCGTCGGAGCTCCCCCTGATTACTAGTCCCTTATGGGCAGACACAAACTTGACCCTGTTTATAAGACGTCGACATTGATTGTGGTCAATCGATCTTGCGTGGTGCGGAAAAATTTGACGCTTGAAGGATCCCTAGTATGACTGGCAGGCTTGACTGGCCCAAATCCTACTCATGTAGAAGACAAGGCTGCAAACGAGTCGAGTACACAAGAATTTTGGTGGACATTCTAGTCGACAAAAATACAACAGAGTATACGAACCCGAGATATGCTATAGCTAGAGTGCATGAATATATCGGGCTCGTTTTTCACAACAGTAAGAAAGAAGATTGTAGATGAACAACTTGTAAATATGTACCAGATGACATCAATACGAGGTAGTAGAACTACACACCAATATGAACGAAAACCATCCTCTGCTCTAGCGGCACTTGCGTCTTCACGGCATGCGTAGCATGGTTCAGTGCCCAGGCCGCCTTCGTACAGTCCATCACACCTCCGTCCTTCAAATCTGGGAACATGTTCTCATAGAAGGCTTTGACGACATGTTGTGCGACAGAGTCGTCGACCTGCCACAGCGTCCCAATGACGCTCTTGAACCCTGAAAACTGAAGACCAGCTGCGAGGTGAATCACTTCGTCTGGAGTCTCCTCATCCCCGACGGCGGTATGACACGCTGATAAGAATGCGAACTCGGCGTGCGGAATATCTCTCTCCATGATATCGAGCAGCGTCAGATCTTCGTCTCTCATGACGAAATGCGAATTGTAAGGCTGCTTTGGGTCCTGCTTGCCATGACAAGCTAGGTGCACCCAGGTGTTCTGCTGCAAAGCTTCGAGCGCACCTACTCGTGTGGCTGTGTCCCCAGAAATAGTAGTGTGTTTGGCCGTCGCAGGGACGAGCTTATGGACGAGCTCGAGCTCGCTGTCGACGGCCAAGAGCGCCTTTCCTTTCCCTACACCCGGTTGACCCTGTCCGATTGTCGCGAAGGATGGAGTGACACGCTTCTTCATCGTCTGTCTGGATCTGACCAGAGCCGAAAGTGTGGGCGTGTAAGAGCAGATGTAGAGATCCTCCAGGCATTGCTCCCTAGAGCCATCTGGGTTGGTTCGAAACGGGTGAGCTGCGTGGAGAGGAATAGACGTGAAGGCTGCAGTTGGACACAGCCAGATTCGACAGTATTTTAGTTTCAGATTATGCCAGAGGACGTTGACGATGGGTAGCATGATCTCGTCCCATACTGTCCGCAAGAGGACTATCAGATCGTTCCGCGGCACTTTTGGGCCCAGGGTAGATGCGTGTCGTATTGCCCTGGCAAAGCGATCCTTGAGATTGGTCAGATCTGCGAGAGTGACCGATGGCAAGGGAACATGATGGGGGTCTCCTGATGTCGGGACGATGATGGCGCTGCATGAATATTGACTGGCAATGAGGATGATGACTGGGCCCTGGCGCGCTGCCGCTTGCAGGTCTGAGTATGAAGGTGGGAGCAGGAACCGCGAGAACGCCGGAAGATCACGTATCTCAGCTACCACTGCTTCCCATTGCCTTGTAAGTTTCCTGTACTCCATTGCTGCCCGATCAGTAACAGCTCTGTCACTGATTGTCGCAGAACTCTGTGCGGCATCGGAAATGCGCTTGCTCAGCTCCAAATAATTGCGCGCCAGTGCTGGATTTGCTGACTCAAGATCTTCAACTGGATTCCTGAGTCGAGATGCCAGGGACCACTGCTGGCCACGACCTTGCTCTGCGAGTTCAACTGCGTGTCGTAGATTGTCACGACGTATGGCGCACGAGGCTGCATCTACAGGAAGTGATTGTGCACCACGAACAGCGGTTGCAGCTTCACGCCGTGAGATGATCGACGATCGTGTCATCACATGGCTGTCGAAAAGCTCAAAGCACACTTGGTATGCTTCTAGGGCAGATTCATGTTGATAGACTTCTGCTTGGCAAGCCCACTTAATAGCCTCCGCGATGCGTGCCGGAAATCCTTGAGTAGGGTGCCTTGACGCCAGTCTGAAGTTGTCCACAGCAAGAGACAAATCAGTAGGGTCGTGTAGAATCTGGTAACGAGACAGATAGGCCTCCCGCAGCCATCTGTAGCTGAAATACCTGTCCGGGTGCAGTGAAAACAGAGCCGCCAATGATTCTTGGCAAAGAGCAATGGCCTCCTCAACATCTTCATTCTTCTTAGCTTGGGTGAAACGAGAGCAGAGCGCTGCGCTCAAACTGTGAAGAGTTCTATGGCGCTCTAGATTGTCAAGCCGCTGTAACCGAAGGGATTCGCGAAACCGATCAATGGCCTCGTTAAGATCCTCGCTGACTTGCGATTTGTCATATCTGTTTTGGAGCGCGAGGGCAAGGTTGTGAAGCGTGGTGTCACGACGTGGATGCCCAGGTGGGCACAACGTCAGTGACTCGTGATAAAGGCTGATGGCTCGCGTGATGTCATCAATGTCGCGGCATTTGTTGAAACGGTCGATGAGGGCGAGCCCTAGGTTGTCCAGTAAGCAATCACGAAATTCGTGCCCAACAGGGTGCAGGTGCAGCGCTTCTTCGTGCAAAGATATGGCCTCATCGAGATCATTAGTATTGCCTTGGTGCTTAAAGCGGGACACGAGTGAACAGGCCACGTTGTTCAGGTAGGCATCATGGTCAACATGTCCCTCGGGACACAGAGACACGGCTTCACGACCAAGCTGTATGCTCGTGTCAAGATCATCGATGCTGCCGTGCTCATCAAACCGTGCTTTAACTGCTTGTGCAAGCATGTCGAGGGCTCTGGGACGAAGTCGATGGCCCAGAAGACAGAGCTCGAGCACGACTTTTCGAAGGTGGATGCCTTCATCGGATCCGTCTATTGGAAGATTGTTGCATTCACCGATCACATAATCAACACCATTTTCCCCTGCCACGATGCTACGAAGGTACGTGCCCTCTGGACAGAGAGGCAGTAGCTCATGATAGAGTTGGGCCGCTTCGCATATGTCTGCAGCAGTACTTTTCCTGATGTGGCGCCAAGCCAGCGCTTCGGTGAGATTATATAGGGATAAGGGATAATCGGGATGGTGCTGCGGACGCAATGCAAGGGCGTCGCGGAAGAGGGAAGTGGTGGTATCAATGTCTTCAACATCATTTCGGATGTAGCCTTGAAGGTAGGCCCACGCGAGGTTGGTGAGAGCCGTTGCGCGGTCTGGATGGCCCACCGGACACTGGTTCAGAACCAACTGAAAATGCTCCGTAGCATCGTTCAAGTCAGAGACATTCTTGCTTTTCATGTATGAGGCAAATTGTGCGTGGCCCGCATCTGCGTCTCGAGCAATCTCGCAGTCTACGAGGGGCTATAGTTGGCGTTCCGTCAGCAAAACTAACAGGACAGAGTCCGGGGTCGCTCACATCAAACAGTGCGCCATTTTGATCGTCCCAAGCATGTACAACAGCAATCTTCAGTGTGATGGAAGGTTGAACACCGCGCACGGCTGGGCAAGATAGATCTACGAGATGTTAGCATATGTGCATGAATGGGAAGCGAATCACTCACCAAATGGGTGATCTCCATGATCGAGTAGCTCATCCCACGACATTTCAAGTTCCCCGATGATCTCTCCACCGCCTAGCATTCGACCAAGCTCATAGGATGCTCTGATCTCTATTGACAATGCAGGCGAGGCATTTGATAGTCTATAAATGATCAGTTCTTCCATCACGTCAGAAGATCTGCATGAACTTTACAGAGTTACAGAATCGCTCCACGCTACAGATTCATCAGATGACAGGACACTGATGGCCGATCTCCAGCGTCTCCTCGAGTCGACATTGATGGACACGTAAATGCCAGCGGGAATGCGCTCGGACGGGACTTGAAGATTCTTTCCGCTGATGACTGTAGATAGAGTGTGAGGATCACGAAACAGATACGGAGATAGTATAGAGACTCGCCTTCAAGTCTGATATATCGGCTTTCTGAGCTGCCAGCCATGATGTTGCGATGGAGCAAAATGACGAGGATCGATGATGGGTAGAGTGGTGGACGGAATGGATGGGAAGGGAAGATGGGGGTAATGATATGGGGACTGCAGATAGAGTTCGGCTGAGTGGGAGATGAGGCCTACTAGTAGGGTTCAGGTCACGCTGCACGTGTATTTCCATGATGTTCGGCACGATAGACGCTGGTCTGATCGCACAAGCGCTGGGAATGGAGATCACCGACAAGGACTAGCAGAAGAATCTGTGTTAAAGTAGAGAATGGCAATTATGGCATGAACAGTTCGCGTCGAAAGTGGTCTACCAACATTGAAAGGGACATGCGAGTCTCAGAGTGATTGCTGCTCCTGGACTTGCATGGTACTACTTAGTTAGCACGCAAAGGCAAAATGTAGAATTGAGTATATTTTGTGAGGTAATGACAGAGGCAAAAAATGTCTATATCGCTGAAAACGGCGCGCAAAGAAAAGACGAATGATTACATACGACTGGTCCAATTGAGCTGACAGTGTCATGGGGGAAGGATTATCTTGCCTGCAACGAGGAATAAGAAAGAATAAGGCGAAAATGCATCCAATTGGATTCTCGTTCGGTGAAGGATGCATCGATGATTGACGAACGATGTTTTTGGGAAGCTGTAACCGTTACCGGATTCAATCACAAATTGAACCCTGCGGAAGAGGAATATCCATTATAGGTGGCACTGCATGGATAGGCTGACAGATCTATAGTGTAGAGAAGCCTTGAAGGCGACGGGACCATACTTTGACCAAGGACATCGCTATTGACATTAGTGTGGCTTGAGGCTGAAAAATGGCATAGGTTACAGGAGCGGACCATTGCGGTGAACATCTGAATGTGGGGCTTCGACGAGAGAGGTGTTGTGCTCGAGGTAAAGGTGATGTCAATGGAACGAGGTGCAGAGTGACTGTCGAGTCAATGGTGAAAGAGACAGAGCGAAGAGGGAATCACCAGATATGAGGCGTATCTCGCAGAAGATGGACGTGGATGCAATCATGTAGCTATAGACGTGCAGAGGACTTATTCGCACAAGGAACTTGGGTGTCGAGACCGTGGTCCGTTGAATTGCAACGTGCCGAAATATCCATCCTGTTCTCACGGTGTTTCTTTCATGCCTCGTGGTGTTGTTCCATCAGAATACAGCATGTGATATTCAACCTGCGCACGCAGTCCAGAATTCAAAGGAAGACGGCACTAAAAATCACCATACCATCAATTGGTTACATTGATACTATCGCACTACATGTCAATTATTGATCATTGACCGTTATAGCCCCCCAACGATACCATAAACACATGTCTCATGTGTTACTTGACCTCTCCTGCTGCGCCCCACAAAATTCTTGGCACAGTTGAGTCAAGTTGCTGCTTGCATCAAGGTAAGTTTGACAGATGACGCAACCACATTGTTGTCTGAAGGGCGACTGCGGGGCACCTGCCAACGGGAGGTGGCATGGACACCCTGTTATTGTGCTCACCTTGTAAGTAAATAACAAGTGTTTCATCCAAGTTTCATGATTATGAAGCCTAATAGTGATTGAGTACCAGGTCGAACGTAGCCTAATTTGGTTCACTACATTATGGGGCCAGTATACCAGCACACTGACACGATTCGGACTTGCAGGAGGTAGTAGACATCAAGCTTCAAGCTTGACCATTTGAAGGACCTGCAACCACCGTTGAATATGTTGCCGGTATTACGACATCCGAACGCTGTATTGCTGCGTGTGCTTGCGATCGTGTTCTAAATTGTAGAGGAACTACAGGTGCGGAGTGGGAGAACGATAAACGATTTTGATTGGCTGACGCAACTCACAATTTCGGAAAGCCAGCCACGATGATTTGCCATATTCGGCCTGGCCCTGAGCGAAAGCTCTGAAGCGCTGATTCTTTACAGCTGCTTTCATATCGATAGGACCGGACTTGATTTTGTTCCCTTCCGCTCTTGTTTACTTGTGGAACTTGACAAACAAGAGGGTTCCGCTGGTTACGATATCCGGGTGTGCGAAGTACTCAAAATGGCAAGCTCGGAGTCCACTCGTTTGACGCTCATATTAGTCACCGAGTAGCAACGACGTGCATCTGTCACCTTTCGTGGCGCGCAACTATTGAATATGAATATTGTACTAACATGTGTACCACTAGACTATTGTCTTCACAATTGACAATGCTGATTCCTCCTCGTGATGATGCAAGTCCAGTGTTACTCGGCCCCATGCTCCCGGCTTACTGGGCTAGCAACCTCACGACGGCTTTCTCGTCTACACAGATTTCGGCCATTTTCCTGCACACGCCGCACATACTATTTGGTGGGTGCAGAGACTGGTTTTTGGTGCGTCGCAAATTTTATTTTATTTTTTCTACACCCTTGCTTGAAACTCGCCGAGATCCGTATCTGCCCTTGTCAATCTGGTGCAGCCAGTTACGTTCATCGCGTTCGCCGTTTACTTTGAAGCTAGCGTTAGTATCTAATGTTCTAGTATTGTTTTAATTTAATTCTAATCTATTGCTATCGATGACCGAGACTAAGTGGACACCTTGACAAAGTCTTGCAGGATTGAGATACTGCAATTTCCGCCAAGCCCATAGACCTTATCATGAACTCGTTGTAACAAGGACGATGCTCTATTGTCGATATGAAACCTCTGCGAATTTTGCGTCATCAGCAGTGTGGTCTAGCCACATCATTGTTAGTAAATGTCTCACACTGATGCGTAACAAACGCTTGCAGTCAAACAATGAATAGAAAACAATACACCCACACAGTTGGTGTGGATCGTGTGTGGTCAGTGTCCACACCTGCCAAAGGTATATAAGGTCACGAACTTCTCACGAAAAACATCAGTTGCAAACCCACTCACCTCATACCTCTCTTCCCGTTTCAAACCCGGCACTTGGCTCGAATATAAACGCAATGACGGTCCTGTCAGGCATTACTATCGTTTCCATTGGTATCTGGCGCAGTGGTACAGAAGTATAGCATGCGCAACTACCTCTGTGCAATACTGCTGCTTCTGGTCGACATTTAGATCCACTGTTTGCGCATGTCATCGCAAGCCCAGTCCAGTCCTTCGTTACTCTCGCTAGGAAGAACAGGAAGACATGTTTCGACCAAATCTCCTAGCGAGGGTAGGTGGAGGAGCTGGGCACGATGACAAGGATTCCGGTGTTATGCCAGGGGTATTTTCGAAGGTAAATGACATATGTCACCAACCGATAACTTACTGCGTGCCACAGGCTCCTTGCAGAGTGTGAACACCGGCATTGCGCTGGGATGTGCAAATAGTAAGTTCTCGAACAGCTCACGAAAAACATCAGTTGCAAACGCACTCACCCCATACACTCTTTCCATTTCAGACCCTCGAGAGTAAATTCAAGGACGGTCCTGTCGGACATTGCAGTGGTACGCAAGGATAGCATGCGCAGCTACCTCTGCGCAATACTGCAGCTTCTGGTCAGCATTTAGATCCACTGTTTGCCCGTGTCATCGCAAGCCTGGTCCTGTCCTTCATTATCTTCGCTGGGACGGGTATAGTGAAGGACGCAACACAATACTTCCCAGCGAGGGTAGGTGGAGGAGCTGGGCACGATGGCAAGGATCTCGATGTTCTGCCAGGTGGCTTTTCAAAGGTAAATACTATATGTCGTACTTTTATGACTTACTGCATGCCACAGGCTCCTTGCAGGGAAGCTACCTCTGCGCAATACTGCAGCTTTTGGTCGGCATTTAGATCCACTGTCTGCGCGTGTCATCGCAAGCCCAGTCCTGTCCTTCATTATCTTCGCTGGAGGCATTATGGTGCATAGGCGCAACACAATGCTTTCCAGCGAGGGTAGGTGGAGGAGCTGGGCACGATGACAGGGATCTCGGTGTTCTGCCAGGTAGCTTTTCAATCAAAGGTAAATGCCATATGTCGTACTTTTCTGACTTACTGCGTGCCATAGGTTCCTTGCAGGGCATGAGTGAGCGTGAATACGGGAATTGACGTGCAGATAGTAGTTGATCTACTGTATGTCCGTGGCAGCGTAAGCCGGGCCGGTCCCGTCCTTCATTACCCTCTCTAGGAGTATTGGAATGCATGTCGCAATCAAAAACTGTCCAGGGAGGGTACGTGAATGTATTGGGCGCCGTAGCAAGGCACCGCTCACAGCATGCACGACTAGTAGGTATGTCCGAGTCTGCAAGAACTGTTGTTTCAGTTCGGCATTGATGCCAATGATCTAGTCCTGTTTTCGGAGGTAAGCATCGTGTGTTGTCATCATCCAATCGATCACTCACTACATGTGCTACAGTCTACACCGTACGTACGCGTAAGTGAGCATTACTCGTATTCCCGGGGTTAGGCTTGCGCTGGAATGGCAAACTTGCGATACTGAGTTTCTCATGTCTGCCGTTCAAGCGCAAGCCCATTAACTTTTTCCAGTATTGATAACATTGGAGCATGTGAAGTCGCCTTCAGCTCCATAGTGTTTGTCAGGCTTCAAAGTTCCGTGTCGAAACTCGATATCAGCAGTAGGACAGATCTAGAGCTGTCCGCAGCACTATAGAAGGACTCCTGTTTCCTTTGATGATAGCATAAATAGTTTATGACTGGGTACTCCTGAGCAACATTTGAAATTGATTGGTGGAGAACTCACCGCGGGTGAGTCTGACACTGAGCCAGTTCATATGAAATGACATCATTCAATGTATCGGACAGACACGAGGCGCAGATCATTTCAATTGACAATGACACTCCATCAACATCATCGCTCCATGTCCTCGAGGCTGAAGCATGTAAGTACATCGATAAGATAAACAGTACAGTCACCAACAAGTATTCATTCGGACTCATGAACTATCCCGTTCTCGGTTACACCGTTGATTGCTGCACTTGCAGCACAAGACGGCGACCATCCCAGAAAGCATTAACGCGCCACTTTGATCCAACACAGCTATATTAAGGACAAACCGATCAACGCCTACGTAAGTGATGGAGTGTCTGCGCTTCGACAGAATGCATGGCGATGAGGTGGCAGTTAAAAGTACATAAACATCTATACATGTTGATGTAGCATGCTGTATTAAATAATAGCGCTAGAAACAATAAGTATACATACATAGCCCAGAACCACCGTGAGTGCCTGTCATGGCTGGTCACCGCTTGGGTTCATGTCTCGGAGAGGGACATGGACGACGCCAAGCTCAATGACAGGTGGTCCATCCGCATCCCGTGCGTGATATTGTCTGGGCATTGCAATGAGGACAGCTACGCTTACGGAATAAGGTGCCGATGTTGACGGAGATGAAGATACAGGTGTAGAAGGAATAATCGGAGATGACGTCGCCGGTGCTGGTGAAAATGGTGTACGGTAAGATCGTAGGAAGCGCATCGTGCGAGACGACGCGTCAGATCGTGTTTGCGGTGACTGTGACCTCGAGGACCGTGCACTTGAAGAAGACTTGATATGAGCGGCGTAAACGGGCTGTGACATGAAGTTAGCGACAGCACTCGCGGGACGTTCTGCACGAGAGAAGCGTACCATTATGTCATCCCAAGAACATTTGATGTCCGCTGGGCCTTCCTCATCACCACTCCGAAGCCATGCTTCCCACAACTTCGGTTTCTTTCCAATGTCTCTTCGTCTGCGACTCCCTCTTGTATCATACGGTTGGTGAGGGAGCCATGTCCCTGCTCGGATAGCTTCTTCTACAATGCGTTGGTGACGTCGTCGAAGTACAAGGCTGCGGATAACAATGGCGGATGAAACAGCGAGGAGAAGGACGAGTGTAGCTATTAGCGCCGTATATGACATAGATGTAGAAGCCATAGGATTTTGAGTGGAGGTAGACATCGCGAATCGTCAATGGTAGTGAAAGCAAGGAACAAGAAAGACGCACCAAGGAAGGTGTAAACTGTGAAAGGCGAATTGATCATTTTGGTATTATGGGGATGAGTTTGGGTAATATGATTTCATGCACAGGTAACCGAACCGGTTCGGGCAGTTGAATAACACAAGCGAAGAAATTCCGGAACCACAGGAACGAGTTAGTGTACCACAAACACACGAGTAGGAAGTTGAAGGTAGAGGAGTGAGGGAAACGTCGGAAAAGCAGTGTGAGAGCCATGTCACCATAACAATCAATTAGACTCACGATACAAGGCAGCACTCGAAGTTAAGCTGGGTTCGGCACTAGTAGTACTGTTCGTACTACTACCATTGATTGCACCGGTAGGTGTACCGGGAAAAGAAGATGTAAATAATGGTGAAAATGTACTAGTGCTCGTCATTTTGCGTGCTGAGCTGGCAGACCTTCTGGGAAGTTCAAGTAAGCGGGTCCAAACCGTCGGAGCCTATTAATGTATAAGGTCTTGAGAATATAAGGGCGAAAAATTGAGTCAGTCAGAGAGACGTGCGCGTGGGGTTTCGGTCGCCGTCCACAACGACGAGCTGGTCGCACTGAATCCTGATCGACGATATCATTCCTCAGTGAACAATATTTACGGAATTTTGCGAAATGAATTCGCACACTTCCACTGGATGGCCACAGCAAAAATTTGATCATAGCATTTCCAACTTCTTTTTGATCACTGCGCACTCCAATGTGGCCCGGTTCAGGGAAATCCATTATCCTTTGCAACTATGCCACGCATCAATTATGCCTGATGCCTATCATTACTCTCCGGCTGACACCGAACAGCGTGGATTCAGGTTCCAGACTATTGACTTAATGAGTCCGCGGCGGCCCTGACAATGAGGTTGATTCTCTTGGCCAGGGTTTGTGAGCCAGTGACAATACCGACATAGTACTGCCGCCACCACGAAGTAAGTAACCACGCGTTTCTGTGCTAATTAGAGTAAATCCTTCGTCTCGGTAAATTACTTGGAGGTAGCGGAGGCACATTTTGAACTGTGACATGACGAGCGAGCAGTAGCAACCCTTTCATCTTTTAGGTGTATTGCTTGATGCCGTGTAAGTAAAAAATTTACTTCGGGTATTGCCTGTGACTGAAAACTTTGTTTTCTGCTAGCAAGAATACATCTCATGTCATCAATACACCGAACTATGAGATGCTTTACAGATGCGGTGGCACGCAAACGTGCGCTTATTTGCAATGCATGTCACACACGACAACTCAAACAGCACGCGCCCCTTGAACCCAATACTGTCCATTCAGGGCGGGTACCCGTATACGGGTGTGTTAATTAGGAAAACACCCGTGTCTTTTCCTCTTCTCCGTTCCTGCGAATAATGCTCCGAGACACGTAGGCTTTGATACACACCCAAGTGCTGGACCCTGGTTCGGTTCGTTCTCGGCCCCCTCACACTTGCAGTTTCACTTCAATTTGACTCGCGGTGACTTCGCCTCTCAATGCTTATACACATTTCATCTGATTACAACCCGTGGGGATTTCGATTTGAATATCGTCGGTTTTTGAAAGGCGAGATTAGGTTGCTATTGTTTGAAAATCAGATACGGGAGGCTCGGAGCTCATCCATAATCCATTCTTCCAGAGGTACGCTGATGCATCGAGGTTTTAAACAGTCTTTATTCACTGATCTTCACCACAGAATATCAAGAAGCTATTCGACGCAGCTGTGCGTTAACTAGTCCTTGTTCCTCCGCGCGATTTTGACTATCTACATTCTAGTTCATGCTACACGGCAATGACCTCCGAAAATCGAAGGTGCCCGTCGACTCATCAGTGCAAGGCTGGTCCTCATAGGGCTTAATTATGCGCTGTAGGCTGTGCCATGCATGTGATAAGTTATCGGTCGTACGATATGATACGATATGACAATTGATGCTCACTAGAAGCAGCAGTTTATGTAATAACATAGTTGTGCATACCGTGTACTTTGCCACGGTGCTCACTTCCTCCGCCTACCCCCGCTGGGCAGTCCCGTGTTGCAATTGCAACATGGAGTTGCCAGCGAGGATAATGAAGCTTGATAGAACCGGGCTTGCGCAGAAACAGCAGACTTGGATCCTTCGAGTCTCAAGATCTCACCCTTGGGCGCAAGCCTCATTACGGCCTGCTTATCTCCTATAAGCCGTGGCGCATAGTAAGTTCGTGGTTGTACTTTGATAATCTGATACGATATTCACTCTCGGCGAACCTTGAAAATTTGGGGCGATGCCGTTCAGAAGGGCTCAGCAGTATTTGCGCATACTGTCACCTATGCTGTGCCAATGCGCTGGGTGCCAGCAACGATGGTGAAGCCTGATAGGACCGTCCCTGCGTTTGCTTGCAGCGATGCCGAAAACAAATGCATGGCCGGTCCTCCCGAGCACCAGCTCGAATCACGGGGCCCGGCGAGGCCGTGCTTTGACAGGAATGGACAGACTTTCGTGATCAAGGCCTCTTGGAACCAGGCAAAGACCGGCCGCTGTAGGATTTTGTGGCTTGTGGCACACAGTAAACTATGAGCCAGTAGGCAGGTTTGGTGGCAAGTGAGGTATTGAGTGGTAAGTGGGTTTGCAACTTATTTTTAGCGAGCTGTTCGCGACCTTATATACCTTATCGCACGTGTGGGCATTAACCACACACGATCCACACCAACTACACGGGTGAGTTGTTTTCTATTCATGGCTGGCTGCAAACTTTCACTGCACTTCGGAGTGAGACATTTTCTGATGCACAAGGACAATGACCTACAGTACTAGTGGCATCTTACTGCTAGTGGCAACCCCGATTTGGCAGAGGTTCCATGTCGACCATAGAGCTCCATCCTTGTATGATTTCGTGATACCCTTCTGGTCAGAAACCCCTCAAGGTCTTGAATACTTCGGAACTTCTGTAAATCTGCATTCACTGTAAGATCTTCAAATTGTGTTTTGTCATAGTCTGATATGCCCCCTGTATGCGACGGAAACCTTGTTACAGCCACGGCGAGAATTTACTCTCTTAAAGATGTGAAAATTAATAATATTCGCTTGTCTCATGTATTTTGCTATTTTACCGATCCAATTCAAAACGGCTAGGCACCAACTGATGGAGAGAGTTCGAGGTGCTCCCAGCGGAATTGACTCCACGAGGGAATTACAACGAGTTAAGCGATGTTGGAATGACAGAGCAAGCAAATATCGACTGTTTTCGTATTGCCCGCACCACCACTTAGTGCCCGGTTTAATCTAACGATATAGGTATGCCCGCGGCGGAGATTTTACTAGTAGTTATCCTCAGATGATCAATTTCTGATGTATCCAGTGGATTTAACAAATATGTCGAAGTCATGGCAGAATACTCCATCATCACAAACATACGAAATCGTAGTGTTTTTAAATGGGAAGGTGAGCTGAACAGCCGTTCCTATTAATTCGTAATTCCAAAGGTGGTCAATTTACAACTGTCGAGTGCAAGCTCGTACGTGCAGGGGTAGAGCCAGCGCTTTCTTTCGCGAGATCATCAAGTACGATTGGCGGCTCATAGTATTTCCTGGAGCTATGCACGCTGAGAGAGCGAACGTAGTTGATAAAAAAATTGTTTGCAATTTCGTACGTACCATTGACTAAAAGAACGGAGACATAGTCAAGTGTCACTGCAGGGAAGAAATTGAGGTGATTGACATGAGAAATTGCAGTGTAACATCGTGTGTCAGTATTTCCCCATCTCTGCCATAATTGCTTACAGTATCCAAATGACCACGAGTCTTGCCCTGGTCAATGTAATATTGAAGGGAGAGTGCTGGAGTGCTGGGTGGCAGTTCAGACTGAGAGTCGAAACAGACTCCCGATAGAGTCCATGAAGGACGGGAATATTAATAGCGTGGTGCTGTTACTGACTCTTACCCTTCAGATTTCGATTTATCTCCTTGCGTCGGATCCTTTGCCCTGACAAAATTTATTCTAAAAATTGAAGGACGTCCAAAACGCGACCACGACATCCGGACCAGTCATCTCGTAGTCTAAGAGTCCAAAAGAATCTAAACCACACTTCACCAACACGCCGAATAAGCTGCAGGATAAGACGTTACACCGTAGGGTCTTCAGGTAACCTGTCGGACATGGAAATACATTCAAGGGAATCAGAGTCGTGCGCGTGCCAGTTGTTACGCCAGAGATCGAGGTGCATGCGCGTGGCGAGGATCGCGAGGATAAGGGCCTGGAAACTATAGGTTTTTGGGGGTGTTATATGAATTCTTAGCGGAAGTGGAAAGTGCATACCGTTCGAAGAAGTTCATGGACTGGTGTGCGGAACATCAACGGCTCAATCACATTGAAGGGTATAGCGTCTACTCACAACATAGGAAGACAGCACTGGCATGAGGACGTTCACGGCTGAGAGGACTTTCGGAACAATAATCATCGTCGATAAGCACGGAAAAATATTTAAACTTTGACTCACACAAACTGCATGCATAGTAAAACATGTTATGCTTCACCAGGATGGAATGCAGGTGTCCCTTTGCTTTCTGCCAGCTCTGTATGATGGGTATGAGTGTGAGAAAGACCAATACTGGGGAGTGCGTTGGTCAGCACGTGTCTGTAATGTATGTTTTAAATTCCCAGCGACATACCCACTGCAAGCACAAATAAGAGAAGGAATGATACAAAGAAATAGACACTGCTCGAGCTCCGGTAGCAGCCTACAGCACCTGGGATCGTGCTAGTTATGACTGTGAAAGTGGAATCAATATATGCGAACATTAGCGGAGGAAGGTGAAAGTACAAACCATCAGAGGTGGCAACAGCGGTAAACCAAATGCCGATGAATGATACCATGATAGCCTGAGTGATTCGTAAACGTTGCAACCACGAGAGTGGGGATCAAGGTGGCATGGAACTCACGAAAAGGGTGGACAGCATGGCTACGAGTACAATTCGATTTTTGTTCCAAAGCGCATATGTTCTGAGTATAAAAAAGCCTGCACGGGTCAGATCAGGAGTACGTGTGTGTCGTAGGGAAAGGGGAGATACATTCAGAGCAAGTGAGTGATATCACTCCCAAACCTGTGAGAGGAAAGATCAGCCCTCGGCCAGGAAGTGCAGTCACATATACCGTGCACGTACATGAGTAAATATTGATCAACATCCGGCATTTCTGGCAATTCATGCAGTAAGCATTATACATTGATGGGTAAGTCTCACATACATCTGGGTTCTCGTTCGGGGTGAAGATCACTGAAACGCAACATGTCAATTCATCTATGCTCACTGCTTGGAATGAACACACTATATAGGTCCGTGGCGATGAAGAAAAAGGGGATATATCGTGCAATGATATAAAGGGCTTTTAGCTTAGTCCAACGTGACCGAAGCAGGAATGTCCACTTTGAACAGTATGTTATTAGTATCCAAAGCGAGGCGTGTAGTGGAACAAGTGCATGACTTACCTCTTCGTGAAGTGAACTAATGTAATCATAGGTCTGGATATACAGGTTTAACGGCAAACGGGAATAGATTGAGACAAGCCTACCCAAAATGTAGCCAGCGTCACTGAGATGTTGAGTTAGAACGAGGGGAGGGAGAAGCAGTTCAGACCGCACGCACCGCATGTACACTGTTGGTCGGGCATGACGAGTATCCGTTAATATCTTGCCCTCGTATTAGGGAAGCGACGTACCGCTAGGTAATGCAGATTCCAGGCTGTTGCGACTTGGACATCGTCAGCTGAAGGATCCATCTGCTTTCGTTCGAGTGGCAAAGAAACAGGTTTCGCGTGCACACCATACAGGGCTTTTCTTGTCTTTTATGAATGAGCTAGAAGCCCGTCGAGATGGGTGTAAGGATTGGCGACACTAGTATGATGCTTAGCTGGATGATCATGTGGAACGTGTCACTGGTTGGTTGATTTACATAACATCAGCCGTGCAGGACGGAGGTTGATAAGAATTATAATAGTTGGGGCCTGACTGATCAAGAGCATAGTCATAGGTACTTACTCGATTTAGAGCACCGCCCAGCTCTATATAATTAGCTTTGATCGACACATTGTAGGTTGACTCGCATGTGCTCAATGCTCAATATCGTGTCGGTCCTTAATTTTTGCTTTGAAGGCTTAGAGTTTGAAACGCCATTAGTCACGGAAACACACTGTGGGCCACCCTCACTGCGGAGACGAGAAATTAACCCAGTCGCTAGACCTAGGTCACCATCATGGGCAGCAATGCATGAAGGCGGGTAACAAATGTCAACGCCACTGATGAAACTGCTGTACACGACTATATTAAAATCAAATTCTCAGCGGAAACGAAGATCTGACCTGCCTACTGCCTCGGATTGCGCTGACAAC
>NW_024541620.1:0-18309 GCF_016758755.1 Suillus discolor
TCCTTTATCACTACAATACACACATACTTATGATGATGGACAACGTGACACAAGTCCCTGGCTGTCCACATCATCTCTCAGAAACATTGCGTGGTGGCATTGTGTGTTTGACTGAAACAAACACAGGGCCGCCAACTTTCATATGGTCACAGGGTCCTGACTGGGCATTGCCGATGCAGGAGTTTCAACTTTTCAAATTCCGAATGCCATCCAGTCTCTGTGCAACAAGATGCTTCTACTACATCTCATCCATCACAAGTCATGCCCACTTTCTTTCCACTTGAGATCCAGCAAACAATTTTGACTCTTGCTACTTGCACCTGATCTACCGCTGCTGAATATCTGAGGGTATCATCAAGAACATATCCTTAGTAAGCTTTTCATCCTGTAATACATAGATGGACCATTACTAATACAGTACTGCTGTAGCATGGAACAATTGATGTACAAAAAGATTAGTCTTCATGGCGAAAAACGTCAGGAGATTTCTGGAATGTCTTTATTGACATCCCACACACGTTCAATTCGCTCAAAAATCGGTCGCATCCCTCTTTTTAGTGGGTTCTCTAGAAAAATTGACTTTGATGGAGATCATCTCTCTCTGTAATCATGTTACTTGCCTTGTACTAGTCTCATCAACAAACGACCTCCAAATAGATGGATCATCACTGTGGCGCACCTTGGATGCCCTCCCACTGCATCCTTAGTACTCGCTATGGACATCAAATTTACACCCTCGATCAGCACATTCAATGTGTTCAAGAACCTCAGCCATCTTGATATCAATGACCATTGCTTTCTCACAGAACCACATCCAGACGTTTGTATCCCTTCCAGCCTTGATGCACTTTCTCTGCCATGCTGAACCTCTCCACCGCTGACCCGATTGTGATATCATCACTCATTAGCAATTCACGCCTTCATCTGCTTGCTTTTCACATGGATATTGGGCATTACCAGGTAGAGAGATTCTTTGAATGCAATGGAATAGATGATTGTAGAATTGTCCTGCTGCCTATTAATCTGAGCAATTGAAGTGACCTGGGTCAGGGTGACATGCTGTTCTGGGAGTTAGCGGAAGAACAGGTCAAGCTTGCCATCACTAATGATCGTGAGTAGTTCAGTTCCAATCAAAACAATCCATGACACTCAGTACACAAAAATAGGGTCATTGATGCATCTCACAAAGGAGTATTAAGAATGTATATGCTGATCATGATGACGTCCAAGAGGATCCAATATGGGAACCCTGCGCAGAGCTAATGTGTATGCCAGGACAGGGACTTTGTCCAAGGCTAGGATGAAGGGTTGGGCCGTATAGCCATAGAAACATCTCAGACAATACATATTCGCCATATGCTCCATGTATTTGTTAGTTTGGTTATTTATTCGAATTGATCAGAAGAATGGCATAGATGTATGATGATGACAAGAATCCAATGTATATATGCCAATTATAATGACATTGAAATATGTCCACAATAGAATAGGTACTGCATCCAATTCATGCACATACCGAGGGTAGAGGCCCATGGGGCAATACTAGAATAAAGTGTCAAGGTGCATAGCTGTAGATACATGTAACATCATAGATATTCGGTGTGCACCCCAAATAGTCCATGTGTCTTTATGCTTTGCACCCAGTTCATATAGAATAAAATTGTGATCCTTCGTACAAGGTTGTTGTACATTATATCTCAACAATACCATTCGTGAGATACATGAAAAAAACCCGGTAGATACTCGACCACGTGAACAGGAAACAAGTATATCTGAATTATGTCAACATGTCAAATAAAGATGATTGGTTTCGCACAATGATGAAACATTGATCAGAATATCAGAAACTATTGTCTATATAGCATTTGCACAGCGGCTGTGCTTGATGATGAATCCAAACAATGCACATTTTGAGTTGCTGACATAATCTTTACCACAATGGTACTAATTATGGCATCTTGCATCTTAACCTCCAACCACCACCATGTCCGATATTTTCACGTTATACTGTTGGATACAAGGTACCGAAATCAACCAACCTGTCAGCTTAAAACTTTCACGCTTTGACACTGTCAATGCCCTCAAAATAATGTTAAGGGATAATCAAGCTCTCGATGTGCCAGCTTCAACTCTCCAATTGTACAAACACACAAACTCTGTCCCTGAGCGACATGATGAGAACATTCACGGTCTTGTCTTATCGGAGCTTGGAAAACCATTACTAGCAATGTGACGACTGTCACGTGTGTTTAAAGTAGCACCTCCCAAAGATCACATACATATTATTGTGGGTATGTAGCAGCAGTGATCAAATCATATCCCTGTGATTTATTCTTGTGCTCTATAGATACACCCAAACTTCTCATTCATTTCTGGCTACAAGGTAGCACCGGGGAGGATCGATTTGACATCTCAATTAGGTCAAACGTGTCAATGGGAGACTGAAAGATCTGATCAGAGAAATGGAACCACAACTTCAAAGCATAAGCCAAAGTCACCTGCACTCATACAGCATATCCGAGGATGAGGACGACCTCCAAGAGACCCTAGATACCCTTAACGCGGGTCACTTGCTCGTGGTGACTCACAAAAAAGCGATATTTGAATACTTCATTGGTGTGCCAGTTCTTGAGCCTTTGTATCTTGTTGTCCAAGTGTACTCTGACATGAATAGTGCGTTAATTGTACATTCACATTGAATCATACTAATGTATGGTTGGAAGGGTCAACTAATCCTCCTTTGCGTGTGAAACATGTCATTGATGAAGAGGACCCGATCAAAATAGCACGGCAATCCTTCCTTGAAAATATAGACAACTATTCCAAAAAGAAGAAATCAAAGTCAAAGTTGAAAAGATCACACTCACCTTCAAATGCTTCGCATCCATCATCATTTTGTGAAAGATAGCGGGATGAAAAGTTACAAATAGCTTGTGGCCATCCTCGCGAGCTCAAGGAAACTATTCCTGCTACACTCCTGCATCCAGTGTTTGGCCAATTCATGGATGACAGCTGGACACACACAACAACTGAAGATGATAACAATCTCGTCCATGAACTTGGGAATGTGATGTCAGCATTTTATGAAACAGAAAGCAAGCGAGTGGATGCTGTCAGTGTAGTGCTCACAAGGTACAGCCCAGGTTTTCATCTGAATAGCAAGGTGCAAGGGACTGCATACATGACGGATGCAGATATGTCCATTGACATTCATAATCATCATCATCCTTATGTTATTGCCGAATTCAAGAATGAAGCTGCGACATCTAATTCAGAACCATACATCCAGGCTTTGTCGTACTACCTGGAATCAACGAGAATGTCTGTGCTTAGGATGTCAGGGTCTTCTTTACCATGTTTTCTGCTGATACTTTTTGGTCAGTTCTGATATTTCCTCTGTCTCAGAATATCAAATGGAAACACATATTTTCTCCAGGACCATATATTGTGTTTGCTGGGGCTGTTTGGACATTGCACCCTGCTGTACAGATCCTGTCAAATCCTCTAGCATTCAATTATTGTTCTACAGATATGGATAACAAGATCACTGCTGCACATCACATGGCTGCATTCAGCAAAGCGGTCAGATCCCTGGAGAAGTATTATGAAACACTCCCTCCTGAATCCAAACTTGCGAACACCCTATATCACTCAATAATCTTCCCTTATCCCACAACCTTCACATCTCTGGATGAAAACAGCACGACTGTTTTCAGTTACACGGAGCATCTCGAAGAAGAGAAGGCAAAGTCGAAAAGACTTATCTTTTTCAGGACCCTCACTGGAGGACATGTGGAGGTTCCGATATGCATCAAATTCGTCAGATGCTATTCACAGAAAGCATATTTGCGTTGTGCCCTGTTAGGAGTTGCCCCCAATTACGGGAATTTGAACAGCTGCCTGGAGGTTGGCTCATGGTGGTGATGGATAGACTTGTGGCCTACAATGTATTGGCCGACTTGCCTCATATTGTTCACCTGCCCCAATCAGTTTTTGAGGCTATAAGAAAGGAACTCAAGACACTGCATGCTCGCAAGCTGGTCCATGGCGATATGCACGATACTAATATACTGGTGAAGACTAATGACCAGACAAAGTTCATGATCATTGACTTCAACTGGGCGGGTGTTGAAGAGGTCGTCCAGTATCTGCCATATATCAATTACACCGACATAAAGAAACCAAAAGATGTGAGGGATGAACTGCCTATCAAGGTGGCTCACGATATTGTGATGATTGATTTCATCATTAACACGAGGGTTCAGAAGTAATTATATACTATATGGCTATATATTATATATATCATCACACATTTTCCTATTGTTTTTGGTGTCCTATCTAATGAAATGGATCACTGGGATTCCATTGCACCATGTTTTAAGGAATTTGGTGGTCAGGAACATGAGTTATGCTCATTTTACTGAGTATCATCTCATGTTACTGTATTACCATATTGAGATGATGTAACCCAATTGAAACACCTAGCATCCTTCACAAACAACTGTATATGCCCTGTAGTGTTATAAATACATTATTTCCAGCCATTATTACAAAATATTAATATGGTATATACTAGAGGAGGAGGAGGAGATGGGCTACAACCTTACAAAAAATTGTTAGTATCCCAAAACTTGGTCCATTGAATTCTATGACCTTACAAATAGTAGGGAGAAGCTTTGCTTGATGGTTGATGATGTTAGAGACCAATGGTAATAGAAAATTGCCAACTACTATACTTGCCAAGTCTGGTATCTCATAAAAAATTCCTAGTAGTTTACAACTTAGTGCATCATCTTCTGTGATCTTGAAAATAGTGGGAAGAAGTTGATTTAGATGATTGGTGATGTTGGTAATCACTAGTTGTAGTTAACCCTTCACTAGCATATCCACCATGTCTACTACCTCATAAAAAATTGCTGGCAGTTAATAACTTGGTGAATCATCTTTTGTAGCCTTAAGAATGGTGGGAAGCAGTTGATTTGAAAGATTGGGGATGTTGGTGATCACTGGTTGTAGTTTGCCCCTTACCAGCATATCCACTATGTCTACTACCTCATAAAAAATTCCTAGCAGTTTGTAACTAAGTGCATCATCTTCTGTGACCTTCAAAATGGTGGGAAGCAGATGATTTGGAAGATTGGTGATGTTGGTAATCACTGGTTGTAGTTGACCCCTTACTAGCATATCCACCATGTCTATTACCTCATAAAAATTTGCTGGCAGTTTCAAACTTGTTGCATCATCTTCTGTAACCTGGAAAATAGTGGGAAGCAGTTGATTTGGATAATTGGTAATGTTGGTCATCACTATTTGCAGTTGACCCCTCACTAGCATAACCACTATATCTAGTGTCTTATAAAAAATTCCTAGAAGTTTAAAACTTGGTGCATGTCATATCCTGTGTTCCGGACCCGGACCAATCTCACACATCATTTCCGGACTTCCGGATCCGGCCGACTTCTATCCATCGTCCGGATCCGACCCGCGTCTAACTTCCGTGCCTTATCCCTTTGTACGTTCCTTCTCCAGTTAGACTATACTCATTTTCCGTACCTCATTTCATTTCCACCTTTATTGTCCTATGTCTTCATCTCCATCTTCATTTACTATTTTCCGATAGACTAGTGTTTGACTTTTCTATACGCTCCGTCCACAGCCTCGCATAGCTTCGGACTGTGCAGACTGACTCTCCATTAAGTCCTCAGTAGTATATACACCCTGTAGAATCTTTGTACTTCCTCAGTTCAAATATTATCTTAGACTCTGCTCATTCCCTTCTCCGCCCGACTTGAGTTTCTCCTCTCGTCGTCCTCCGCTAGTCTTAGGATTGATTCCTATAGACTTCTCACCTCTGCCTCTACCTCTGGTAGTCCTCCGCTGTTTCCTTTCTAGTTCGGACATCGTCCGGATTAGTCTTATCCCTCGTTCCTGAACGTCCGCCGGAATTCACACGCATCAGACATCGGACTCCGGACTCATCCGACAACCTCCGGACATCGTCCAACAGCCCTCGGAAGTTAGGGGCACGTACTCAGGTAAGGGGCGCAGCGCACGAGCTGAAGCCAAGCCCTTTGGATCCGACCCTTGAGCACGTTCTTAACAGTGCATCATCTTCTGTGATCTTGAAAATGATGGGAGGCAGTTGATTTGAAAGATTAGTGATGTTGGTGATCACTGGTTGTAGTTGACCCCCTAACTAGCATATCCATCATATCTAGTATCTCATAAAAAAATCCTGGAAGTGTGCATCATCTTCTGTGACCTTGAAAATAGTGGAAAGCAGTTGATTTGGAAGATTGATGATGTTGGTGATTAGTGGTTGTAGTCGATCCCTTACTAGCATATCCATCATGTCTACTACCTCTTAGAAATTTTCTGAAAGTTCAAAACTTAGTGGACTATCTTCTGTGATCTTGAAAATAGTAGGAAACAGTGTATTTGGATGATTGGTAATATTGGTGATCACTGGCTATAGTTGATTTCTTAGTATTACACCTACCCAGTCCAGCATCTTATAAAAATTCCTAGCAGTTTATGACTTGGTTTGTTATTCTGTGTAGCCTTGAAAATGGTGGAAAATAGTTGATTTGAATGATTAGTGATGTTGGTAATTACTGCTTGTAGTTCACCCCTTGCTAACATCTTCACTATGTCTAGTATCTCATAAAAAATTCATAGTAGTTTAAAACTAGGTGCATCATCCTATATGACCTTGGAAACAGTGAGAAGCATTTAATCCAGGTGATTGATGATCTTGGTGATCACTAATTATAGCTCATTCTGTACTATCATGTTTGGCATCTTATAAAAACTTAGTGTATCATCTTTTGTAAATGAAAAGGAGTTTGTTTAGATGATGAGTGATATTGATGATCACTAGTTGTGCTGGACTCCATGCTATCATATACTAAGTCTAATATCTAATAAAACTTACTAAAATTTAACAAATAACTAACAAAACTTGATTCATCATATTTTGCCATCTTTAAAATAATAGAAAGTGGTTTGTTTTGGTAGTCAGTGATGTTGAAAATTGCCAATCACTAGCCTCTAACCAACTAGAAAATCCTAATAGTCCAAATTCTATTCAAGTCTGGCATGTCATAAAAGATCATTGATGGCTCAGTATTTTATTCATCATCTCCTATGACCTTTCCAATAATGAGAAGAAGTGTGTTAAAAGATCATTGGTAACAATTAACCTTCAATTATCATATCTATTGATAATATAAATGTCACATGGATTTTTCACTCAGAGCATGCATGTTCATGCTAGTGCTCATACATCTTGAATACAGACTTTTATAACCCTTAACTTGAACAAAGTTTGAAGATACATCATATATTCAATATGCATAATATAGTTTTTATCATCTTTCAGATGGTCTATGCTCTCATTGTCCAAGAAGGTTCTAGTGGACTTGGTGCTTTTGCTGCATTATCTACAACATCCTTCACTATTTCTGAGGCTGTCCTACAGCTTCTATGGAAGAAGCTATCTTCTATGCAACCTCTCATCTATCTTCTACCACATGATTTCATTCAAGAATACAAAAGTTCAGATGGAGTATTGAAGCTGGTGAGTGATTAATTATTATTTTACAATACTTTTGATTTCTTATAAGAATTGCTTGATATAGAGATTTCTTGGGACTCCAAGGCAGTCTGATCTAGAGAGATTTCACTCATATGCCACAAGTGTCAAAATGATCTGTGCTGTTGATGACAAAGCACTCCAGTCTGGTCACACACATGTTTTTCAAATCCTGGCAACCTTGTATGATAGGATCAGATCTGCAGGCTCCCTTTTTCTCTATCTCTATCATGTAGAATTGATGGACAAATGTGACTGTTTGATCCAATATCTGGATAGATTTTTGCTTCCAGGATTGCAGACTTTGATACTGCCTCCTCATATGATCTTGCCACCAGATATACAGAATCTGCTGCCCCATCTGCAAAATTTGGTCTACATCTTAGATGCATTTCATACAAGCATTATTTTAGACTCTTTGTCTAACTGCACTTTCATGTGCTGCCTCACCCTATCCTATATCCAACCTTCCTTGATGACATCTTTAGCATTTCTTCACCAGCTCAACAGCCTAACTCTTGTCATCATTCCTGAAACATCTATTATGCAAAAGACCAACTCTATTTCCAATCATCCCATTCATATGGAGGTTCTAAATATTCAAGTGGAACCTGACCTACATCCTTCAAATGATGCACAATCTCTCTCTGTCGACACTGGTTTTTCAGCTATTATATCTCTTTTATCCAATCATCACATCACTTGTCCAGGCCTCAGTATTAATATCCACCAAGAATATTGCTCTACAGATCTTATTCTGGATTTCTTCAACATCCTAACATCACTTCCATCAGTAGATGATGATGATGATGGATTCCTAGCTTGGGAGAATCTGGCTGGTTTCAGATTGAATATGTCATGGAATGAAGATTTCTTTGTGCTAGATGAAGAGAGTCTTCAGATTCCAAGAAATGATTTGGAATCTTTGCACAGACTAGTCTATTTGACTGCTCTGGAGCTAAAGGACTTGGGAATCTGCAGGCTTAATGATGATGCTTTGCTGAATTTGGTCATTAGTCTGCCTCATCTTCAATGTCTTTTATTGGGCACAAGATCATTATGGAAGGAACCTTCAAGGGTCACTCTGTAGGGGATATTTCTTATCCTACATTACTGTTCTCATTTGGAAATACTTAGTCTTCTCTTCAACTGCAGCTTAGGATATCACAGCATAGAATCTGCATACAGCAATAACTTTATCACCACATTGCAGGTTAGATTCTCACCTCCTCATAGTTCTTTCACTGTGGCAGCATTTTTTACTCATTCATTGCCTAATCTTGATACAATCATAGTAGAGCCCAGAGTATCTCATAGCAAACATTCCTGCAGTAGAACTGATTTTACCCTTGCTGATCATAACATTAGGATTTAGGAATAGGTCAGGATTCTGGAGTTGACCAAAGAGTTTGCAGATATTTGATTAAACCTATTTCATCTGCTAGCTATACTTTTCTATATATGATATCTCATAAATCATCCAGTAGTTAGTTTTCTGCACACTTTACACAACATACATATATTTTCATTAAACTACTTGCTGCTATCTAAATCTAGTAAGATTTAGTCATCCTATGAATCTCACTGTATTTTTCAGCTTATCTGATTAATTTCTCTATCACATCTCTACTGCAACTTCATGACTATAGAGCATCACTTTGATGTTCAACACTTTGACAAGTGGTGGCATGATTCAACTCCTGCTTATTCAACTTGGCTGTCATTCCAACCTATTATCTTGGAAAATTCATACCAGACACAAAATCCTCCCAGCTGTTTTATAATTATGAACTTATTGTCATGATTCCTGCTCATTACCGGAATGGCCTGAGATTTCTCAATCACATTATTATTTGTTTTCAAGAACTTCTGAAGCAGCTAGAACCTTCACATCATTGGAATATGTTGTAGCTAAAGTACGAGACCTTTGGAAGAGAACTATTCTGAACAAGATAAGAGAAGAATTTATTCAGGAAGTCCATAAAGGATGTCTGTTTCATCAGTCTGAAGCATGGAACACATCATAGATATCATTTGTCCTGGATTCTTTTCTGGCTTATCAATATTACTGTAGATCTGTGAATCCTTGTCACAAATATCACATAATGAGTGTATCTATAGATGATCCTCAGACATACAGTAAGTTTTCATTAATTTTTTGAGAAAATAGACCATAGACTCATCCAACCATGACAGATTGATATAGCTGGACAGACAAACAAGAGAACTCTGGATTATGAGGAAGACTGCCTGAGCATCCTGCAGAATATCAGGAGGCCATGCTTACAGCTGCTAGAGCTAAAATTGCACTAGAGCCTAATACAGAGTCATCTGGGCCATGCTCTGAAATATAGTGTAAAGGCATTGTCAATATGATGATCCAAACCAGACAAAAAATCATCAATACCTCAGTAAGTGTATTATTTTTTTATTCACAATCATTAACCAATCATTTTCTTAGAACAAGTCTAAACCAGAAGTGCTTGAGTGAGCTACCATAAAACTCATTATTCTAACAAAAAATATTGTTGGAAATGATGTCCACAAGACAGTGAAGAAGGGAAGAGGATGCCCAAAAGGAGTACTCAACAGCAGTATCTTGGACCTTCAATTATCACCCCAATCTCCTATGAAACTTTATAACAAAAATCAGCTGGATGAACATCCTTATCCAACAATGATCATGTTGTTTCAGACAAATCTATCACTAAGGGTTGGTTCATATTTATATGATGTAAATATCATTATCATCATTGATTGAATCTTGACAGAAATCAGTGATATTATTCAAGTTCCAAAAGTGCACACTTTCTCATTAGATGTATTTTTATAATAACTAATTATTGATATAATAATTTATGCAGACCACTTTAAGCATAGCATCAAACTCTCAAAAGAGAAATATCCAGACACTGTCAGAAGATGATGTGCCTACTTTGGATCTATCAACTCTTTTTTGAAGCAAGCATTATCCAAGCTTCAAAAATCTGAGTTGCTATCCAGAGTAAGAAACCCTGCTAGTATCTCAGTATTATACAAATGCTTACTACAAAAATACAGCCTACTGCAGAGATTGCTATTATCATGAACCCAGAATCATCTAATCAAAAAAAGATGCAATCAAACATTACAGAAACTACTTCTGCACCAACTGATGCATTTGGTTAGTCTTTTACAGCTTTCATATTTTTTTGAATAATTCATTACCTTTCTTTGATTATGTAGAGCCATGGAATGATTTTTCAGATACCTACATGATGAGATTATGGATCTAATGATAAATGAAAACACTTTATTTGAAAATTTCTCATCACCATACTTATCTTCAGAGGCACTAGATGATGTCACATTTTTTTCACCACCAGGCAGTCTTACCTATTCAGAAGAATTGGATCATTTGACAACTGCTTTACCTGGCTTCCCACTTTTATCTGAAGATGATTTGCAGATCCAAGTTCCTACTTCCTTTTCTTACCCATAACAGAGGAGGAGGGACAGTCACCATCTATTCTATCCTTATCTTTGCCTAGCCAAGAAGAATCAGCTCAGCCACCTATCATCAGCAAAACATCTAAGGGCACTTTGATTTTTATCACAAGTCTTAATAATCAATTTGTCTATGATTCTGTCACTTATGTGCCCAATGAACTCAAACTTGAATTCAAAGGAAAATCTAAGCAGCAGCCAAAATTCATTCAGTCTATTCAAAAGAATGCTGAAATATCTGTGAGTTTCTTATTTTGTGTGATATCAATACCAATTTTCTCATCTCACTTTCAGACCAGTGGATCAGACCAGAATCATCAAAGTCAAAAGCTATATAAAGAAAAGGTATCAAAATTGCTAAATCTTAAATCCCTATCAGGATGACTTAAAACAGAACATGGAAAAGAAAAAGGCAATGATCTCAGATGAGTTATCTGCAATTTATTCTGAGCCTAGCACAAAGTCCACAACCACCTCAATACTGCCTGCAAATATGTCAAAGGTGGCCAAGCATGTCAGAAATCTTAAGCTTCATCGAAGTCTGGGACCTTGATGTGGAATAAGAAGGTAAGGCTCTAATTATGAAACATAACTTTAGACTGAGGTCAACTTATTGTAGTTTCTCAAATTCTTTTCATGTCTGGGACATGAATGGACTGGATCAGATGAACTGCAAGGCAAAATCAAACAACAAATCAGTAAAGCCATGATGTCTAAGGATGTCCAAGTATGTCTGTTTCTATCATGCATTATCTATGTGTGTGAAGTCATTAGCAGAAGCAGATCAAGACCCACATGCACACTATAGTCCAGTATGTTTATTTGATGAAATAACAGAAAAAATAGGACAAGCTTCCTAAGGACACAAAAGTTGGGTTTTAAGTGCTATTCAAACTTTTAGAAATAGGTTCTTAGTGTAACTATTTGTCCAGTCACTTGTGAAGTCAAAAACTCCTATATTTCAAATACAAATGAAATGAATAGATGTTTGATGATGCCCTAGTAGGTACAATGTTATTTATAACCAATGTGTTGGACAGGTGGGACATTGATAATAGATTATGCTAGACATTTTTTTTGTAGAAATAATCCAATTAGGATCAACCTGATCCAAATGAATGATCTAGTCATAAGGAAGAGAATGACCTTTGATGACCAACTGTTAAGACCATGCACAAAGGGTAGGACTGATTCCAAGGGGCTTGGCTTCAGCTCATGCACTGTGCCCCTTACTCGAGTATGTGCTCTTAATTTCAGAATGATGTTTGGAGAAAATCTAAGAAAGTCCAAAGGACTTCCAAAGGAGTGTGGGAAACTTCAGAAAGACTTTCCGGACAAGTGTAAGTAAGTTCTGGAGGAGTGTGGGAAAGTTCTGGAGGAACTTCCAGAAATTACAATGGAAGTTTCATCCTGATACGGATATGTATAATGGCTACTCAGGACACATCCTGAGTAGAAGCAAACAGAGGAAAGGCTGCAAGGACAAAGTCTAAAGCAGAATAGGTCCAGAGGACCGCAGGAAAGATCCAGAGGAACCCCCAGAAACTCGGAGGAATGAAGGATCAGATGAGCAGAGGAGCGGAGCTCTGGCCTAGGGAATTCCTCCCTAGGCCTAAGGTGGATATTCAGTAGGAAAGAACTAGTATGAAGACTTAGAGTGAGATCTAGTGCAAGGACTAATATGATATGCAGACTAAGGAAGTACAGGAGTTTCTACAGGAGTTTATATACTAGAGGCAAGTGGAAATGTATTAGTAAGTGAAACAGAACATAAGGAAATGAACTCAGAGATGAAATTCATATGGAATACATTATCAAGATGGAAGCAGAGATAACCGAGAGCCTGAAACACAGGTATATCCTAAATGGGGTAATGTGCAGGTGCGTGGGAATAGTTTTGGATAGGACCACAATGGGATCTGAAGGTCCAAAAGCCAGGGGTTTGGATAGAACATAGATGAGGATTGGATAAGAATTGGATGAGGATTGGATGGAGTATGGATTAGATGTGTGAACTGGATCGGGTGGGGATCATATGGATATATCCGGATACATGAGGATTTGGACAAGATATCATAGTAGAAGTGAGGTGTAGAATCTGTATATGACACCAACTGATGATACCATGCTCTTACTTGAGACATGGTCTATCCATTGCTAGATACACCAGCTGTGATGCCACGCTCAATAGGATAGCAGAGAAGGGCTTTGAAGAGTTGATCTGTAAGATGATGATATAATGATTGCATGTAAATACAGACCTGTGAAGCTTTTGGATGTTTGTCCATATAGATGCATTCTATGACTCCATACCATAAATCAGTCACATCTACTCCTTTGCGACCTTTCTTGGGAGTATATACTGAAACACTGCATTCAATCAAAATTAGCTCAATAATACTTATGTCTAAAATCAATTATACACCTTATTTCAGAAGAGACTTACCTTTGTCCAACTTTGTATTCAATTTTTGACTTAACTCCTCTATCTGACAGAAGAGAATAAACTATTATATTATTCCTAAATCAGAGAAAAATCTTTGGACTTGGAGCATCAAAAAAGATTTACTCATAGCTCTGGTAGTAGGCAAATCATCAAATTTTGTTTGTGTCATGCCCTTTGGCAACTCTGACATTATGAAATCAAGTTTTGATTAGACTCAAAGTAAGACTCAAAGAGTATCTGGCTGACATGTGCTATTTCAGCATATACAAATACAGTTAGACCACTTATGGAAGCTTGTTTGATATCATCTAAATTAAATTCCAAACATTGCATTTTAAGACACACCTGATCTATTCATATCAATTTCCTACCAAGATTAAGTTGCAGATTAGTTTGATTTGCTAATAGGTAGAAATATTCACTATTTAATATTTCAAAGATTGATCTATCAGTCTCTATAGATGTCATGTCTCCATCCTCATCGCATTCAACATACCTCAAAATGACTAGACATGCAGCTGTCTTCTAATTCTGACCACCATCACACCTTTAACAATACAAACACCAACATCAAAGCACCATTAACCTCCACTTATGCTCCATTTGTATGAAGTATTCAATTAATAGAATATGAAAATAATATCAACTTTAAACTTTTTCAGATTCATCCATCTTTATTCTCTAACTCAGAGGACTTGTCTCATAGCTCATCTATCATTCCAAGCTCTTGGCTTCAGTTGCAACTATCATCAGATGAGAGCTCAGAAATGCTATCTAATGCAGGTTATGATGAAGAAGTGTCTAGCCTATCATCCTTTCGGGTATATGTGAAGATATCAATGGCTTCAAGTCAGCATGTTACTTATGATGATTTATCTCACATTCTGGAAGAATATGTCCAAAGACATGGATCATCATTTAAGATGGAAGGTTCATCATCTTAGTCAGAAGATGATGATGCTGATGATTATCAACCTGGGAGTGGAGAAGAATGTACTTCTATATGGACCAGATCTTGCCAAGCTAATGATTCAGCCACAATTTTGGATATCCAAAATGATATTGAATCCTCAGGTAAATGATGCTAAAAATATCAAAGTCCAGACTTATTCAACTAAATGCTACAATAGATATTGATGCAATGTTAAACTTGGCACACCCCACACTATAGCTTCCTGCTCTGGAACAGCTTCATACATTAAATCCCCAGATGCATGTTGGAGAGGCAGTTCTTAATTTCTTCTTAATGACCAAGTGGTATCTCAAATATGGCCAAGGACCTTTGAGATATGCTGATATGGCAGCTGCATATCCTTCCCTAATCAACAATATGGCTAGGATGCCTGATCTGGCTCAAATCCAAATCTTTTAGCAAAGACACCTCTTGTCTTCTTCTCAGGAACATCCTATAGGCTAGGTTGGCTTCATTTTGACTATATCTCAACACCATTACATGGTCATCTTTGACTACCACTGCCAAAGTGCTCATATTCTGAGTTATTGCATGACTTCCACCATCCAACCTAGAATCAGTTCATAGAGCAACTGGAAGGAATGACATGGTTCATCATATTGGAAAAGATTGGCCATATTGCATGGATGATCCTATGGAGATGTTGCTGCTGTACATGTTCATGAGGATTTCAAATTCCACCTTTCACAAACACAGAATTGTGATTGTAGTCCCATCCCATGTGCCTTATTAGAGCATTTTCTGGAGCAGGGACTGAGTCATCATCTTGATGGAAGTTTGCAGCTGCCAGTGATACCTTGTGGACATACCATCCATCTCAGAATATTGGAGATAGTAAAGCTTAGCTGTAGACGCCAGTGGAGCAATTATCTCTATTCTGCTGGCAGTTTGCCAGCTTGTTAGCATTCAGCAGATCTCATCTCTCAGGAAACCTTGGCCATCAGATTAGAAAAACCACAGCAGATAGTGCATGATTACCAGGCCATCGTGACTCAACTTACTATCCTAGTGTCCATACAACCCATCATAGATGCTGAAGAGATATGGTCTTCATCCTGCAACACTTGGATTAGTGGACTAGGATCTGCTATGCTCTTCAGAGATTATGGCTATAGGATTCTTCCAAGTTTCTCCCAGATGTTCTGGTTGGGCCCTTTATTTGATATCTTGGATTGCATGATGAGCATTGGTGTATCTAAAATATATAATCCTAGCTGGTAGGTTGGTCGATGGAGAAAATAAAATCACAACCTATCCAAACGCTCCATGTTTTGTGATAAGAGAAGAGTGGTTTTCAGTGATGTCAGAATCATAGCAGCATCTGAGATGTTGCTGGATGCTCAGCGCCTAGCTTCAGAAATAACTGAAGTATATGAAACTATGTTTGTTCATGGAGCTTATCCCATTGGAGGCCAAAGAATCATATTGGACCTAGAGCTAGACATGGATGTTCCTAATGAAATCACTATCTCTATAGATATCGACAGCTATATCTGGGTTACTCCAAATTTTTAACCAGCACTCAGCTTAGGAATCTACTTGGCTCCAGTAATCGACCAGCTAGTACCCATCCATAAGCATAATCACATTTATATAGATATTCTTATTCCTCAAAGTGCTGAAGATCAGGGTCCAAATAGTACTCAAAGGGAGGAATAGTGGACTAAGTCTGTTCCTTTAAGCTCTATACCTCATGTCCTATTTAGTGTGTTGAGCACAGCAAATCATGCTTCTAATCTTCTGCTCTTCTTTCCATGGATGATCTATAATTGTACCAACTCATCTCTGAAAGCCACCCGAATTTCTATTGATGTTATAGATTTATTCTGGAACAAGGTGGTCCCTTTTTTTATATTTCAAGAGGCATCCAGTTCTTCTCTGCCTTATGTGGATACCACAGTGCATGAGATCAGATATAAATCAAGAAAGACTGGGTCAGGTCGACCTGGCAGCCAAAGACCGAAGGCCACTCCTGTCTCCAGAGTGGCATTTAAAAGAATTCAAACCAGTATGAGAAACAGGATCAAAGATCAGGCAATGTTGGCCCCTTATGGATCTTTCTTAAAAAGATATGATTTATTTCTGGTAATATGCTGTAGTGATGAGTTTAATTTGAACTTGAGCAAAACTTAGTATGATTTTAAGATAATCAAATACATTGCAAGGCAAACTCCAAAACTAAAACTAACTACAATCATTGTAATCCTCTACATTGGTGATTGATGGGGCCTTTCAACATTTGAGAGAATTCCAACTCAAAATCTGGAAGGTAATTGCTCTTAGCTTTTAAGATTCCAACTGAAATCATTGAAACTGGAATAGTATGGTGCCTCAGAGCTGCTGCTACAAGCAAAGTTTCTGACTCTATGTAATGGCAGCAAAATGGCTGGCCAACGGTGATTTTTGTATGTCTTCTTAGTTCAGAGTACTTGAAATTTCACAAAAACATGCAAATGTTTCTACTTTGAACTTTAAGTGAGTTGTTTCAACTAGTTCAAAATAATTTGCAATATACTATTTTCTGTTGATGATTGAAGATTACAATAGGTAATATTAATCATCATCAAGTATTTAGTTTATAATCATTAACACAAAATACATCAACATAATACTATGAACTGGTGGAAAATAACAAAATGCTGCAGTCAAATGAATTTTCTCTGAGCTACATAGCTAAAGATCAGGAAAATACCAAGGTGTCAGAGTCAGAAATAATTTGTGGTTGTTACCATCATCATCATCACCACCACCACCTTCTTTTTTTTTCCCTTCCTCATTAAACATCAGGCTCTTGGGTATCAGCATAGTATTGCTGGCAGAATTATGGATAGCATTTTAATGGGCAGCAAGCATAATATGTCCAAAAAACTCTTGCAAGTCTAGGGCCAAAGAAACTTAGAAGAGATCTTGAATTTCAGTTCTCTCCAAAGCAGATTTATCAGGATAGATGCAGGAACTCCTCCCTGAGCTCTGGAATGTGCTGCTTGGGTGACTTGTTTGGTGATATCAGGAAGGTTGAAGTAAGAAATAGGATGAACACCCACAGCCAATACTACATCCACAAGATTCTCATCATGAGCTAGAACTGAATTCAAATTTGGCTGCTCCTCTTCACAAACCACAATATTTGGACGTCTAATGTCATGATGTCTAAAACTGTAGGTGAATGTTGGACAGTTTGTGCACATAGGAAGCCCATCTGAGAGAGACTGATCCAACAATATGGCTGATGGTGCCACATTGGTACAAGAAGTGCAAGACATTTGGTTCAAATGTCCTAGCAATGGAATGCATCTTGGACAATCAGGTGTCCCTATCTGAAATGACTTGGGAACTCCAAAGGATAATAGTCCAGTGGTCTTTTCTATGGCATCAATATTTTGAGTGTAGACCCTTAAAAGATTGCTACAGTGGTCTAAAGAGTGAATAGCCTGGTAAAGCAGGTTTTTGATAGGTGCTCTCTTTAGATAGTGCATCATGGTCTGAAACACTAATGATGACTTGGTGCAATCCTGAAAAAGAAGGAATATGTAATGTGTTCTCAAAGACATCTAGAAACTTTATATTATGCACCTACCATATTATGGGAAGTAGTAATTCAAAAGGATCAACTGGAAATGCAGATACAGCAGGAACAGATATACCTGGACCTATAGAGAGAGTGTGCAATGAAATAGAGTTTTTAAGCATAAAACTTTTAAAAGATGGACCTGATCGTACCACAAATTACAATCAGATTTTTAGCATTTAAGATGATATCCAACACCTTCTGGACTCTTCACCTCCAGAGGTCTCTAAGACAAAATTGTT
>NW_024541621.1:0-18266 GCF_016758755.1 Suillus discolor
GGCGACGTTCGGGAACAAGAGATAAGACTAATCCGGACAAAGTCCGAACTAGAAAGGAAACAGCGGAGGACTACCAAAGGTAGAGGCGGAGGTGATAAGTCAATAGGAATCAATCCTAAGACGAGCGGAGGTCGACGAGAGGATAACTCAAGTCGGACGGAGGAAGGAATGAGCAGAGTCTAAGATAATATTCGAACTAAAGATGTACATAGATTCTACAGGGTTTATATACTACTAAGATGCGAAGTCCAAAGCTATACAAAGCGGTGGACGGAGCGTATAGAAAAGTCAAACGCTAGTCTATCGGAAAATAGTTAAATGAACCCGGAGATTAGATCAGAGGAAAATAAAGGGCGGAAATGAAACGAGGTACGGAAAATGATTTAGTCTAACCGGAGTAGGAACATACAAAGGGATAAGGCATGGAAGTTAGATGCGGGTCGGATCCGGACATAGATAGACGTCAGCCGGATCCGGAAATGATATGTGATAAGTCTGGGTCTGGAACGCGGGATATGACACAGAGGCACTTGACAATCAACAATACATATTTGATGGCAACTGCAGTCTGGTCAGTGATCACTTGCAATGGAAATGAGGCCACTCACATATTGGATTCCCATACATGAACAACGAGATAGTGACTCAGGGTGACATAGTTATAGCAAGCCTACCAGTGGCTCAAATGTTGGATCTCTCCATGAGCAACATTCCAAGGACAGTGCGAGCTGGAGGGTCCTGCTCAACTTAAATCAGCCAAACGAATGATGATACTCTAAGAAGCTACCAACCGTGACATCTAGGGATGAAAGGGGAGGCGAAGTGGGACGAAGATATATACCTGCCATACTACTGCGGATAGTAAATCAATCATTCTGTGTCGTGTATGTCCAACTGAATCTTGATGAGATTCACTGGTCACATCAGTAAGGAACTGTAGCTTTTGGCAGACAGTTGAGTCATATCCGGTGTGTACTCACGTTCCATGCGGCAACAACTTCAAGTTCACACACAAGCTCAAACAGTGTCACATGGAAGCTGAGGCATTCATGTATATTGGACCAATATTGGACTACATAGTAGTGTTTATATAGAGCACAAGGGTATTGAACCCCATCATTGAATCAGTCCAGGCCCAAAGCTGGCCATTGTCAATGGAATCATGAGCCCTCCCCCAACAACAAGGATCAGCCCGCATCCTATCCTTTCGGACAAGGGAAGGCCAAATTCAACAGTGAAGATCCCTGCTAGAACTCCAATGATGGCAAATGCCAAACTCTAGTGCGCCTGTCAGTAATGACTCATTGCGATGAATACCTTATTTCACCTCATCAGGAATGTGAACATCAGTATACTCACAAGGATCACAAAAGTGCCCATCTCCTCTTGTAAGTAATATGCCTATCCAATCGATATTGTCAGACCAGGCTGCAAACAAAAAAAAAGAAGATGATCGCACTGAAAAGTCAAGGTATCTCAAGCTTTGAACCAATTGTTGTGCAATTGCACACCCGATGATGCTGTAGACACAGAGAATGAAGGAGATGGAACACAATGCCTTCATAGCCAGTTGTGTACCTAGACCTGGGACTGCAAGGATGCTGGCATTGACCGCCATAATGACACTTGCCTGTCAGACAAATAGTAAGTGTTCTCAATTAGGCCACGATGTAGCACTCACCACGGTAGTTTGAGCTTTGGCCTGGGCGCTGAAATCATCAGTAAATCTCCTGATGTCCACCCCATTTATGAGACCATCAACATAAACATGTTTAAGACGATCTAGCATCTAGCATTAGGAATGGAATCCAAAACATAGCAACTGCAGTGCCAGTCAGGAAGGGAGACTTTTTGAGGGGTCCACGCTTCCCGGCCACCGAATGCACATCAAGCGCACTTCGGGTTGGCCATGGTGATTTAGGTATTCGTGATGGCCTTTGAATATTCAATCAGGATATGTCTGGTATGAGAAATAGCATCGTACGGAGAATATATGCTAATCTGCCTGTTCAAGATAAATTTATAGTTCCAGTCTTTCCAAGGCTCACGTACCATAGATGACGGTACATGTTCCATCCATAGCTCCATCATGTCTTGCAAAGTCCTCTGTTTTGGTCATCAACTTGAAGATGTAGCTTGAGATCAGCGTGCATGCCTACAGCGGCCATTTCCTTCATTTTGTCGGTGTAGAGAATCATGCCTCTCATGGTGTGATATGGCACTTTACACTAGGAAGTATACAGCACAAACTTGCAGCATCATTCTGTGTGCTATCTGCAGCGATTCCTATATGAGGCGCAGCTTTCCCGCGCTTCACGATGTATATGCGCGCACGCGTTCCCGCGCTTGAGTGCCTTATAGCACCAGCCATCTAGAAGCATCCATCCACTGTCCACCAAGCCCTCTAGTGCGTACATTTCCATTTCTTTTATTAGCATATCATTCCACCATTATTTTTATTATGGTTTCTCACTCATATATATCTTTGCATACCTACTCGGTAGCGCTTTGGCTCCGCATGACCACGCTTAGGCGCGCTATATAAGTGCCAGCAGTACATACTATTAGGGATCTGACTTTTCCTACTTTGCACTTTTCACCTTACTTTAGTTACTTTCCACCCACTTACTACCTAGAAACTCGCAGTAGAAATCTATTTGTTTACACTTCGCATCACTCTTCTCTTATCTTATATCATATCATCACTTAAGTTTAGTCTCTCTTATTTCCACTTACGCGCGCGCGTTCCTGCGCCTTGCGCGCATCTGCGTTTTCTCGCGCTTCGCTTCCGTGCATACCCCTAGATCTTCGCTGTACTCACTTCCCCTTTAGGGTCGAACACACTTGTCTCCTCAAGTAACGCAGACTAGGCAACGTACGACCTTACAACTTTTACAGATACAGTCAGGAGCATCATTTGTTCCTCTTTGTATTGTAGTTTCTACATCAGGTTTCCAAAATATCAAAGCCGCCATTGAGCGTTCCATGGTGGATGCTTCTATTTATTCCTCAGGTTCGTCTTGTTCAGGCGCTATAATGCTGAAGAACTCACCCACACGATACCAATTCAACTTAATGCACAAAGTTCTGACATCCTGGAGAGGTATGTCAATCCCGTGGGGAAAGTACTTGGCGTGTTTCCTGGTGCAATTGAAAATGGTTGCTTCCATCAGAATGGTGATCTTTAGCTCACCAGTACTGAGTGTTACGACAAACGGTCGTGTGCGACTAGGATGATCTAAACAGCGACAACCACGACAGTGGTACCGAGTGCTGAGAGTCGTCGGCCCTTTACAGACAAGCAAAGGTTGCGTACTCGAACGTAGCTCATGGTGGTTAACGAGGGGTTACGCCAAGATGATAGCGGTTTACAGACAGTGAGAGGCGTCACTGAAGGTACGAGTCGATGTCGAGCAGGTAGCTTTAGCGGGACAAGGAGTTCAAGGATAAACCTAGTTGATTAGACTAGTTTCTGGGTAGTACCTAGTAAGATTAAAGTAAGGAATGTCTACTTTAATCTTCGACCTTATATAAGGCTACTCTATCGTATCTAAGCTCAGCTCAAAGCTGGGTTCTAATCTGCTTATCTACTCGAGTCAGAGATAGCGTCCATGAGGCGGGCTTCTATCGTAGATAGCGTCCATGCGGTACGCTTCCATCAGAGATAGGATCCACGTGGTATCCTTCTATCAGTACATGAGGCAACACGAGGCTTGCCTTCTATCTTGATAACATAAATAGGTCTTCTAGACCTATGTCGTCATGTCATGTCACGTGCGGTCCAGACCGCTTATCTAAGCCGGCAGTTGCCGCTTATCGTCTATCATCATCTATCGTCGTCGTCATCTGTCGTCACAGAGCTGGTGAGACTCCGTTATCGTCTATAGCCGTGCGGTGGCAGAGGGCTCTCTGCTGGCGGGGGACTCGTGCCATGTTACTGTAACACTGAGCCTCCAGTTCGAGTCCTGTCCAAAACAAGTTCAATAACAAAAACCACAAAAAAAATTGACATACTTTTATGGTTCCAGTGCCGCACCGTTGTACATTCCTGGAAAAGAATATAGCCATCCACCAGTTCTAGCCAGGCAATGATCCTTCTCTCCAGAACCACATAGTAGTATATATAGATGTCTATTCCTCTCATTCGGAGCGGCTTGACTACTAGCAACCATTTATATGGTCAAAACAGAAATAGGTTTCAAAGTTTGAAATTTTTTTCTCTTCTTGGGCTGGTACATATTTTAGAGGGATGCCCAAGGATTAATATGAGCCCGGAATGAAAGAAATCGGCGGTTGGGATCTGTAGATAATGTCAAAATACTGAGTTTTTCATCCCACCAGCCAAGGTCAACAATGCTGACCTCCAGAGACCCTGGGACCATCACCAATCGATTTCTATGCTTTAAAAACACTGGGACAACCATTTTCAGTATTGGTTTTGAGTGAAATGTGAGTGTTGTAAAATATATGGGGTAGGAGGGGGGGGGAGGACCTTCTGTATCTCAACAACCTGATTTTTCCTGACATATTGGGCTTCACCATCTTGTTCAGGGACATCAAGAGCACCCCGGAAAAATACTCCTAGAGCACAAGCAAGTCATGGGAAGCCTAGAAAAATCGATCTTTGAGGGGGGTATCATGAAAACTCGCATATCTTAATCAGGATGGGCCCAAAACACTCTGGGACCATTTCCAATCGATTTATATGCTCTTAAAACAGTAGGAACACTTATTTATATACCGGTATTTATATAATACCAAGATATATGAGTTAGGAGGGGGGAGGGGGACCCTACATATCTCAACAACCTGATTTTTTCTGACAAATCTGGCTTTACCATCGTGTTCAGAAGCATCAAGAACCCCCAGGAAGAATACTTTTGAAGTGCTGACAAGTCATGTGAAGCCTAGAAAAATCGATCTTTGAGGGGGGGTACCAGGCAAACTCACACATCACATTCCATATTGGTTCAGAACACTCTGAATCCATCTATAATCTATTTGTATCATCATTAAACACTAGGAACATCCCTTAGCACATCTGTATTGACATAAAATCATGCTTCTTGGTGGAGTAGGTGGGGGGAGGGGGTACCATGACTCTGAAACATGATTTTTTCGGACGAAATAAGCATTGCCATCAGATTCAGATTGGTCAATAACCTCTGAATCGAGTTCTATTCGAAGCCAGGCAAGTCAAATGGAGGCTGAAAAAATCAATCATTGGGTGAGGCAGCATGACAGGGGTGACACTGCTTACATAAGCGAAAGCGGTGGACTTGAGCACGCTTAGAACAAGACTTGATAGATCAAATATCTCTGTTGCTGCTGAATATATATCTATCAATCACCTTGATGATGAGCCTGAGATCAAGTCATATAAAGGCTGAAACAATCGACCTTGGGTTGAGGACCTCAGCATCACAGACATTCATAACTTTGGAATGTGATTTTTTTGAACAAAAAGGGCATCACCATCATATTTAGAGAGCTCAATAACCCCACATTAAAGGTGTATTTGAAGCCAAGCAAGTCATATGAAGGTTAAAAAAATCAATCATTGGTTGAGGTGGGCCTGCTTACATAAGCAGAAAAAATGCGGAGGCAGCACAATAGGAGTGGTTATTTTTCATGGACAAACACATGTTTCCAGTCCATTTAGCAGGTTCTATAATATTGAAAACAAGTACTGGTTCAAGTCTGGCCGATCACATGAAGACACAAAAAATGAAACTTGAACAGAGGCTGCCAGTCAACTGAACTGACCAACATGACTTTTGTTGACGACGTCTCAACCACCAGACCATCCAGTCATTACAGTTAGAGACAAATATGCGAGGAAGGCGAAGGTAGTGATTTCACGACTGGTGCATGTCTAGAATAGATATCAGAATAACAGGTAACACAGATTCTGCTTCATCTTGACTCACCAGTATGAGTTCACCTGTTTTCCAGTTCCATACAGCAAGCTCTGAATTCTTTTCTTGTATTATAAATAAGATAACAAGGAACTCGCTACATGTTTGGATGCTAAGCTAAGATGGAAAGACCATGCTATAGCTAAAGGCGCAAGTCATGTTCTCCAGCTACATGGCCCTATATGAAGAGATAGTCTAGTAGTCAATATTTCTCCCAGGAGTCAGGAAGGACTAGGTTTAAATCCTTGTCCTGCCATGATTTCCATCTGGTCGGAGAGGCAGGAAGCTCAGGCACCATGACTCTGAAACATGATTTTTTCGGACAAAATCAGCATTGCCATCAGATTCATATCGGTCAATTACCTCTGGATCCAATTCTATTTGGATCCAGGCAAGTCAAATGGAGGCTGAAAAAATCAATCATTGGGTGAGGCAGCATGACATGGGCGACACTGCTTACATAAGCAAAAGGGGTGGACTTGGACACAACAAGACTTTGCAAGATCAAATTTCTGTTGCTGCTGAATATATATGGATGAATCACCTTAGTAAGATTAGGAAAGGTCTTTACAGTATTGGGTTTGAGTTAAATTCAAGCACAGCAAAATATGTCAGATTGAGGAGGGGATGGACACCTTGCATATCTCAAGAATGTGATTTTTTCTGACAAGTCAGGCTTTACCATCATGTACAGAAGGGTCACAATCTCTCACAAAAAATTCTCTTGGAGTCCTGGCAAGTCATGGGAAGGCTGCAAAAAATCGACCTTTGTGAGGGTTATGAAGGCTGTAAAAATCGATATTTGGGGGGGGTGCAAGACAGGGTGGTCAACTTTGGAATCTGATTTTTTGAGGAAAAACTGGCTCTAAAATAATGTTCAGAGTATTAAATAACCTCAAAATCAAGTTCAAGCTGAACTCCAGCAAGTGATATGAAGGCTGGAAAATCATTCTTGGGAGGAGGCAGATGGCACTGCTTATATAAGCAGAAATGCGGTCATCTCATAGAGGTGGCCAATGACTACTTTGTATTCTATTAACTTCCGCATTTTTGGCTTCACCTTACATTGTGGTTCCATTTCTAATAAAGGTGACCAGTTAATTGTTGCTCCTACTGGCTTGGATAATATCAGTAACCTGCCTGATGATCATGCTACAAATATATTGTACGTGGGAATGCTTATATAAGCAAAAATGCGGTCAACATGAACCAAAAATTTTCTCTTTCTTTCTTCCTCCCCACTTACTTACTTACTATCTGAGTTTTACATTTTTCACTTTTTACCTACAAACTTCTATGCTGGGTGTCACTCCTCAATGGGGGTCAACCTGTTGATAACAGGCCCAGTTTTCTTTCGCTTTTTTGCACTTTTTACCTACACATTTCTATGCTGGGTGTCACTCCTCAATGGGGGTCAACCTGTTGATAACAGGCCCAGTTTCTTTTCTCTTTTTTCACTCTTTTGTACCTACAAATTTCTATGCTGGGTGTCACTCCTCAATGGGGGTCAACCTGTTGATAACAGGCCCAGTTTCTTTTCTCTTTTTTCACTCTTTTGTACCTACAAATTTCTATGCTGGGTGTCACTCCTCAATGGGGGTCAACCTGTTGATAACAGGCCCAGTTTTTTTTCGCTTTTTTCACTCTTTTGTACCTACAAATTTCTATGCTGGGTGTCACTCCTCAATGGGAGTCAACCTGTTGATAACAGGCCCAGCATTTTCGCATTTTAGCACTTTTGTAGTCATAGCTATCAGCCTGTATAAGAATATATTTATTGCTAATGTAAATGATAAATGTTCCTTCCAAAAGTGTGTGACATAAAATTACTCTACTATGAAAGTAAGGGCATCTTCACATTATATTCTGAGAGACAGAGTAAGTGAGTATATACAAAAATATGAGCATGTTGCAGCTCTTTGCATAAAGGATGGGGGTGGCATCATTGTTTGGTTCATTCAGGAAAAGTTAGACTTGCTGAAATTTCGCTCAATGTACACCATCTTCTCCTGAAATAATTTTTATTGTGGCATTTATAACTATCCCTGCCTCTAAGAAGCACAATAGTCTACTAGATTATGACAGCCTGAGTGACCTTGATTCAATTTTCAATGACTCTGATGACAACAATACTCGAATTAAGGGACCTTCAGAGGATGATGCGGACGAGGAATCTGACCCTAACGACGATAACGAAGATGACGAGCCTGTGAGGTCCCAGCCCACAACGATGCTCACATCACCTCCTACAACATCTAGAAAGAAAAAGTGCACAACTAAAATCTGTAACCAATGATCCCTACTACATGGAACCGTGTCTTGATTACTTCTTTTCACAGCAACTTCTGACCCTAAGCCTCTGGCAAAGGTAAAAGAGGTTACCTTTATCACAAGCATCACCTCTGCAGCCGAGATGAAGAAACCTGCAAGCAAACATACTTGGAGGAACGAAACCTTCACACTCAATTTTGATGAGCCCTGGGACACCATGAAAGCACAATTGACCTTGGGTCGAGGACCTCAGCATTACAGACATTCATAACTTTGGAATGTGATTTTTTTGAATGACAAGGGCATCACCGTCGTATTTAGAGGGCTTAATAACACCAGATTGAACGTCTATTTGAAGCCAAGCAAGTCATATGAAGGTTGAAAAAATCAATCATTGGTTGAGGTGGGTCTGCTTACACAAACAGAAAAATGCGGAGGCAGCACAACAGGGGTGGTTATTTTTCATGGACAAACACATATTTCCAGTGTATTCAGCAGGTCATATAATATTTAAAACAAGTCCTGGTTCAAGTCTGGCCAATTACATGAAGACACAAAAACTGAAACTTCAACAGAGGCAGCCAGTCAACTGAACTGACCAACATGACTTTTTTTAACACACAAAGTGTTCCTATCGCATTAACAGGGATCAATAGCACTCAGAGAAACTTCCTAAGAACAAAAAATAAAGTTTATAAGACTCGCATTCACAAGCAAAATGGAGTCTTCACTGCACATGGTGTCTGTAAATGTCGCCATACAAGGGTCCCACCCATCCCAACGTCATAAGTCCATTGATCTAGTTGGTGATGCAGGAAGCTCTGGACTCTAAGAAAGTTCTCTTGCCCAATTTGCCATTGAGTTGGCTGTGTCTGTCATGGAAGATGGTAGGAGATGAAACCAGCTATAGCAGGTGTTGGAATACTTGATTCATGTGAGTCGTGACATGGCTGTGAGCTGGCTTCGTCTCCTACCATCCTCCATGCTAGACACAGCCAACTCAATGGCAAATTGGTTAGCCTGTATTTCCACCTTGGAAACATCTTCGACTATAGACAAATATCAAAACCACCATGAAGGTAAGTACTGTGCTGTAGATTACCAACTTCAGCCTTGATTTCATCAAGTAAAACGTTGAGTTCCTCTCTCCATTCAGCCTCGTAAAAGAACAATATATCTGCATTGTTTGGGAAAAACAGAAATAGATTTCAAATTTTGACAGCTGAAATAATGGCAGGACAATGATGTGAACCTAGTCCTTCACTTATATGGTCAAAACAGAAATAGCTCTCAACTTACAAAAAAATTTCTTTCTTCTTCAGCTGGTAATGATTTGAACCTAGTCCTTCCCTACTCCAGGGGGACGTCTAACCACTAGACCATCCAGTCATTATAGTTAGAGAAAAAGATGTGAGGAAGGCGAAGGTAGTGATTTCATGACTGGTGCATGTCTAGAATGGATATCAGAATAACAGGTACTGTTGATAACAGGCCCGGCATTTTCGCATTTTTGCACTGTTGTAGTTATATCTGTCACTATGTATGAGAGTGTATCTATTGCTAATGTAAATGATGAATGTTTCTTCCAAAAGTGTGTGAGGTAGAATTACTCTACTGTGGAAGTAAGAAAATAATCGCACTGTATTCTGAGAGAGACAGAGTAAATGAGTATATACAAAAATATCAGAATGCTAATTCAATACCATTTGACAAATCAAGCCAAGTCTCAATCAGGTTTGTGACCTTTCAATCTCATTATTACCTGTTAACATGAGAGAACATCTAGATTGGATGATTGGGCTACTACATATGACTATCCACTGATGTATGTATGTATCTTGCACATATACTAATCTACATCCATGTTATCATTTCGTGCCTCAGGGCCTAATTCACCCATTGGAAATGGCCTGGACTTGCGAGTATGTGGTGGAGGAGGTACTCTATTGTTTCTCTTGGCCATGGTAATCTTTTTGTGAATATCCCGACGCTTTTGCCTCTCTGTCTTCCTTCTAATATTCCCATCAGCATCAAATGGTTGTGAGTCGATGAGGTCAGCTGCAAAGATACGTTTTCCCTTGATAATCTTCATGGTACGACGAGCCCTTGGTGCCTTCCTTTGACTATCCCCTCCCCTTCCAACACAGTCGATCCTATAAAATGATGGATTTGTGATGAAAATGATGGAATCATTCTTTTGCGTCCATACTCTTGCGCCACTTGCAGGAAGACAATGCAGGTCGGAAAATACCTCGCATAAACCTTGCTTCAACGAAGACCGCTGGCCCTCCTCCATAGTCTTCATCATCCTATGAAACTCTGCGATATATCCATCTTGCTCCCATAGTACAGACCACTGCGGGTTGCTTTTATGTGCAGCATCAGGGTTTGGAAAGAATAATGAGCACCTGTCCGCAAATTTTCTTGACTTGGGACCCATACGACCTGGGGTTACACCAGTATTGTCTTGCAGCCCAGCGTTGCATGCTTCGAAAGTGACTGCAGCAAGTGTGTCATCAATGCTAGTGATCGTCCAGCACTTCATTGCCTCCCGAAGTGAATTAGGGTAGGGTCTGATTCCTTTTATGACTTCAGTGGTCAGCATCAGCCACATCTGCCTTGTGAACATGATGACCAAACGTTCAACAGAGAGTTGAATATTAGAAAACCTGGAAGAGAATGTCCACTCCCGCATGATAAGTGCAGGTGAACTGGAAATGGCAGCCTTGAGTCGTGCCCATGTTGGCGTCCGACCAAGGGGGTAATCCTCCAGCTCTGATTCGGAGCTCTGCCATGCGACCATCCTTGCAACCGCTCTATCTCTTTGAACTTTTGCATTTACACCCATGAGGGCTAGCACATGGACGTCGTCGATTTGCTGCACCTCCTCCAAGCATGTATCACTGCTGAGATCGAAATCTTGGACAAAAAACATCCCTGCAGTCTCGAGAACATTTCTATATTCCAGAAGAGCAAGGGATTCGCGGATGTGGAAGTCATAGATGATAGGGGTTGATGTAGTCGAGCGCAGCATGTGGTTCAGCACGCCAGTCAGAATTCCAAGGTTTGGAGGATTCTTCTTCACAATTGTGATTTGTGTCCTCTGAATCTCCCGCATTCTTCGTCTGATGAGCTCAAACCAGATCTTGGATGGGATCCATAGTATGGGATCAGATTGCAAATATTCGATAGCCTGGAGTTCAGCCATTTTCAGAGTAATTCAGCTTCAGTGCGAATTATCACTGACCTTGCTTTGGATATTTTCTAGCATTATTCTAGCTGCATGGCCACTGACCCGATACTCATCTCTGACACCATAGGTCTTCTCCTTGCATCCGTCGACCACCTTCATGACATCAAAGCATTCAGCCATGTATGATGGAGATATTTTGTATGCATCGCTGTCTGAAGCAAAGTTGACTTGGTTGTTGTTCGTTCGGATGGACTCATAGTATAGGTTGTAGGTGCTCCTGAATGCAATGTGCGTCTGCTGAGATCTCTCCTGTTGCATCTCTGCCTGAAGTGCGCCATATCTGGAGAGCATGTTGTGGTGATGCATCTCACCACGCTTGTAGCCACCTGCGCCAAATGATGCCTCTAATGCATCTAATCTCCATAAACCAACGACTGGAACCTCTGGAGAGTGGGGCGTAAATGAGATGCCGATGTCTACCAGCAACTCTCCATTTCTCCTGTTCATCATATATTGCCAGTTGAGGTCGGGAAGGTTGTGAAGCAGAGCCTCTTCTGGTCCTGTGAAACGCCCCCTCTGTCCATCCTTTGTGAGAAGCTTGATTCCCTTTCCCTCTAGAATGAAGAATGATGACCCATACATGCTGAGCTCTCCCTCTCCATCTTGTATGCGAGCTTCCATACGGTCCTGCACATCTCTAAAGTCGTCATCGGAGAGTGGTATCGTCTTAGGAGTTCCCCATCCACCTTTGCGTCCATCTCTACCTCTTGCCTTGTATCTCGCCTCTTCCAACGTGTGCTTGAGGTAAGGTGCCCAGCTAACATCGGTGGAGTCTCCTATAGATGGCAGCAGCACTCGATCCCAAAATATATCCAAGACCTCCTTTGGCATCAACGTTATTCTACGACCGTTCACAGGGTGTTGGTGTATCATTCTCGGGAAGGCAATATAAAGATTGAGCGTCGAGGAAGCAGAGGATATGCGCCCAATGCAGGTGTGAGGGATCGCAGACATGGGAAATCTTTTTGATAGCCATTCCGTTCGCCCACCAGGAGTATTAGCATCTTCTTCAGACTGGGGAATTGTTATGTCGACGTATGCATGGTTGTGCTTGAAAATACCAGGCTTGGTTTGAAATGGCGGAGTGACATAAATCCCTACAGACCCTCTGCATCGGAAAACCTTTGTCGTCCAAATGATACTGTCGATGTCCAGTGAGGTCTCTATCTCATCCTCCGAAAACTTTATTGCATCTCTTTCAAGGTCGACATACATTGCAGGTCCATCACCATATCTATGGCTTGTGCGGCCACGGACAAAGGAATTATGTCCGAACCTGCATTCCTTGTACAGGGGGGGATCATATTGCGCAGATTCTATTAGTTCAGAAGCAGAGAGGATTTTCACATCTGTAACATGCGTGTGCTGTGTGTCTTGAGATGGTCCGAGACGTGCAAGGCTGTATGCACCTGTCACTCGATCTGGAATTTGATTTGAAGCATCATAGGAGTTTGTCGTTCCAATAGGCATGATGTGGTCCATGGTTGCTATGGGGTCGCATTGATAGAATATATGAAATGAGCTAGGTGTGATGCGATATCCATGATCGACCCAATCCACCCAAGCAGAAGAGAGCTGGATTGCCCCAGCCTGGAATGTTGTTGTCGGATTTATGTCCCTCTGTGCTTTCAACATCTCAATAGTAGGTCCATCCCAATACTCATCGAATGTGGGATCATCGTGAAGCCACCTTCTACCTGAATACGCAACCAGAGGAAGTGGTGCAATAGGACGTGGAAATCGTTTGTTGCTTCCAAGATTCCAGTTTTTTACTTTTCTACGAGGTGCTGATGCGGCAACAGAGCGTTGCGAGTCATCTGTATTATCGCAATTGTGTGGAATTTCTATCTCCAGTTCCAGGTGAGTTCCAGTTGCGCGAGGGACAATGTGATTGCGGTTCCTGGATCCAATCAGCTGTTTGTGGTCTTTGAATAGCTTTGCAAGAGTTTTCTTTCTCTCTTGCGATAGGGCTACGCCAAGGCTATCCTCATTATCGCTCGATTCAGCTTCTAAATCCTCCACATCAAGTCTTGTCTCGTCTTGATCCTCAGAGCCAGGTGAGGTGCGTTTACCATCCTGTGATAGTACAGGACGCTGACATATTATATAGGACTTTTCTAATTGGGTTAGGGTTTTGAAGGGGTTATTTTAGAGGGTTTGACTTTTAATAAATCTCAATTATATCTACAAATCCCTCCAATGGAACCAGTTGCATTGGAGGTTGGTTGGTTGGATGTATATATGCCCCTAAGTTAGTTAGTTAGTTGGTTGGATGTATATATGCCTCCAATGGAACCAGTTCCAATGGAGGTTAGTTAGTTAGGTTGGTCAGTTGGTTAGTTGATTGGTTGGATGTATACATGCCTCCAATGGAACCAGTTCCATTGGAGGTTGATTGGATGGATGTATATATGCCCCCAAGTTAGTTAGTTTGGTTGGTTGGTTGGTTGGTTGGATGTATACATGCCTCCAATGGAACTGGTTCCATTGGAGGTTAGTTAGTTGGTTGGATGTATATATGCCTCCAATGGAACCAGTTCCAATGGAGGTTAGTTAGTTAGGTTGGTTAGTTGGTTAGTTGATTGGGTGGATGTATATATGCCTCCAATGGAACCAGTTCCATTGGAGGTTGGTTGGATGGATGTATATATGCCCCCAAGTTAGTTAGTTTGGTTGGCTGGTTGGTTGGTTGGATGTATACATGCCTCCAATGGAACTGGTTCCATTGGAGGTTAGTTGGTTGGTTGGATGTTTATATGCCTCTAATGGAACTAGTTCCATTAGAGGTTGGTTGGTTGGTTGGATGTATATATGCCTCTAATGAACCCAGTTCCATTGGAGGTTGGTTGGTTGGTTGGATGTATATATGCCTCTAATGAACCCAGTTCCATTGGAGGTTGGTTGGTTGGTTGGATGTATATATGCCTCTAATGAACCCAGTTCCATTGGAGGTTGGTTGGTTGGTTGGATGTGTCTAATGTTAGTTAGTTAGGTCAGCTAGTTGGTTAAATGTATATATGCTTCCAATTGTTAGTTAGTTAGAATATCCCTTTGCAAGATGTCACGTCAGCAACTTATCTGCAATCTCTGAGTATCAGTCGGCTTACATCCACTTGCAATGTGACCTGAGCTTCTTCAATTGCAAGGCCTTTGGCCAGCCATGTTGCCATGCCGTGGCGGTGAGTAGGCCCTCCCTATGAATCTCAAGGAAAGGACTATCGGCGATGTGCTCCTTGAGATGCTTGTTATACTGACAGTTAACATCATAAAAGGTCAATGCATGGTAAATTCCTTCGGTGTTCACTTTCAATGCCTTGCAGAGTGCACAATCCATGTTCATTTGTCTGCTGGCCATCAGTGATTGCAGGCTGATCATGAGGTATGTTACATACCTTTCTCCCTTCTGAAAGTCCACCATTGTGTGGGGCACAAAACAACCATGCCTTGCACAGGCACAACCGCCAATTCCAGTGGCTTCCAGTCTGTGACAGGATACATTTACCTGATTGACTGCCTGGTAATTGTTGCACTCCAAATGTTAAATGCCATCGTTGGCAATGGCCAAGTGCTTCTTGTAGAGTAGATTGCCGACCATGAAGCCACAGCCATCTATTAGAGATACTTTATCGGTGGGATTTACTGCATGGAGATGCTCAGCTTTGAAGTTTCTGTCCATGACAAGAGATCTAGTGTAAAGCCAACTCAGCATCTCCAGATTGGATTCTTGGTCAGCATTGCAGGCCTCGGAAGATTCTCCCATTGGCAATGTGAGGTTGATCCCTGGCTGGGGACACACCGGACAGAAGAGAGTGAGATCGCCGGGTCTGACTTCCTTCTCCTCATGGCTGAAGTCATTCCATTTCAGGAGCTTCAGTTTCTGCCATTGTCTGGCTACCCTCATGAGCTCTCTGTAACAGTTCTTCATCCTAATTAATGACACAGCCAGTGAGTGATCAATGAACCTACCAGCACCAAGTTGGGAAATACACATATTGTCATCCTCCTTAATTTGCTGTAATAATTCATTACTGAGATCCCACACTCCAGGTTGTCCAGCAAGAAGTCATCCAAGACATTGAATGTGAACACTGTTTTTGATTCTAAAAATGAGGCCAGAAACAGACCCATTTGAAAGAGCTGTATATCGGCAGCCACAGCCTCTGGGCATGTGCAAAACTTGACAATATTAGGATGGGTAAACCTGCAGATCTCCAGACCTTGACCCGCACCCATACCCGTGTATCCAAGGGTATCAGCAGGTATGGTACCCATGAGGGGTAAACCGATGGGTATACATACAAATGTAGCTACTAGACATGCATAGACTACAAAATAATATCATTGCAGCCCTCATCCAACTCCCGCTCTTCTCCTTCAAGGTTTCACCAACAACAAGGATTGTTTGTCTGCTGAGAAGATCAAGTGCATAGTCAATGAGGCTGAGAAATACAAGGGTATCTTTCTGCTTATCTATGATATCTATAAACTACAGCTGACGACCATGCTGCTCATATTTCGGTCAAGAACAGCCTTGAACCATATGCATACAACCTTTGCAAATCAGCGAGAGGCTTGCTGACAAGTCAAAGCTTGAGAGCTACATTAATGAGATCATCTTCTGGCTTGATGCATCACAAGACTTGGCAAGCATCAAAGAGGAAGTAAGAGGGCAGACATACCCAGGGGTTTACCCATGTGACCCATGCATTTATGGGTATGGGTGTACTGCCGGTACAGATGCAGGTAGAGCACACTGTACCCAAGGGTTTGCCGTGCTAATGCATAAGCTGAGATGAGCTGAGACAACACTACATACACTTGTGGGAAGAACCATTGTTATGTTTTGTGCTTATAGGGAAAGACCTGTATCCACCAGTGGGAGGACCATTGGTATTTTTTACCATCATAGGGAAGGACCATATCAAGAGGGAAAAGACCATTAGTAGTTCCGGGAAAGACCATATTGGGAGGGAAAAGACCATTGGTATTTTTTACTGTCAGAGGGAAAGACCATATTAGGAGGGAAAAGACCACTGGTACTTTTTACTATCATCGGGAAAGACCAGATTGGGGGGGAAGGACCATAGGTACTTTTTAAAATAATCAGGAAAGACCAGACTGGGCGGGGAAGGACCATAGGTACTTTTTAAAATAATTGTGAAAGACCAGATCAGGGGGAAGGACCATAGGTACTTTTTCAAATAATTGGGAAAGACCAATGATACATTGGGACAGACCAAGTATGGACCACATGCACAGATAATTCTAACGAGAAACCCCCATGGGAAAGAAACCCCGACATCAACAGGAACATTGAGTAGAAACCTCTGCTTACCTAATGAAGACCGCTGTTTGTTTCCGCCGTGTGCACTGGTACTCAATGTTCAACATTTAAAAAATTTACTACGTGCTGCTGGCTTTCTGCCGTCGAATAATACACACATTGCCATTCAAAATACGAGCCTTGCGTGTGATGAAGACTCAACCAACCAGTGACCAACAGAACACATTCAATTCTAATCAAGTTCAACACACTTCAAGTTCCAGTGGCTCATCTACTGCCATCCGTTACCGAATCCAATCACAATTTTGCCGTGTGTGACCCTCCCATCGACAAAGCCCACATTTTCAAGGGGCTCTCTGAGTTGCGCTCATGGTTGACTCAAGGTGAGCCTGGGATGCTATTGGAGTGGCCACTATATTCTCTGAACAGATGCGGCTTCTCACCAATGGCCCTCCTCCACACGGTCTACCTTCAATGGCACCTGTGAGTCGTGCTGACCGCGGGCGCCCTTTCTGCTGAATGACTGGAGGGTTGTGGATAAGAGTGGAATGGGCCTCTTCAGCTTTGATTCTCCTGAGGGAAATATTGATAAATTTAAATCAATGTACTGACAAAAACATACCACAGCTCATCAAGGTCCTGCGATAGCTCGTCGAGGTCTTCCTTTGTGTGGACGCCATTTATGAGTGGCTTGAGTGCAGCGTGAGTTTTGTGGTATACTTCACATGCACCAATAGTCTGGGTGGGTGGTACAGCGCTTTGCTGTATGGAGGAATCGAGTGGATTGGATTTGTGAGAAGACTTTGTTGTAAGAGATGTTGATCGAATGGCAGAGTTATTCTGTGGTATGTTTTCTAGAGAAACTGATGACACAGTCTGGATGTCCAAGTTATGATCTTGATACCATCTGCATGAAAGTTTGTCAGAGTCGAGGACTACACTGTTGCACCACGCACCTTGCTCGGACGAGTCCAATATGAAACGATAAGGTTGGCATCCTGGTCAGTGCTTGAAGTAGTGACGACAAGGAATGCCAAGGTTCATTCCCATGCAGCAGTCACACAGATAACTGTTGTTTTGAAGGATGGTGAGGAAGTGTGTCGTTTTCGTACCATGGTTGATTATCTTCAAGAGATGTTGTATCTCCAATCCTTGTGAACTTATCAGCTGGAGCAACCACTTGGTGGAAATATATGCCTCGTCATTCTTGAAGTTATTGATCATGTGCTGCGGCAACAGGAATCATTGCATGAGTTTTGTTTGACTCTAGTAGAACAAAACACAAACCTGTTCCTCGTTATCACACATGTATAACCACGTTCACCGCTGTCTGCCTGAATTGCATACTCTGTCTAATGATACAGATAGTATCTGTGTTTCAAATCAATGATTCAAAGCAGATAGTTCGAAGGCACATACCCAAGTTTTTACACCCAATGTCGCTGGACAACCTCCGTTTCATAGAATAGACTCTCCTCCATCTCCTTGTGGCACTTTTGTAGTGCAAATGGACCAGCATGCTGTCATAACACTGTGCAAG
>NW_024541622.1:0-18252 GCF_016758755.1 Suillus discolor
CACCAACCACCCCTTACCCCCACTACACCCCCCCACACCCACACCCCTCACCCAAACCCCGTACCTCCATCTCCCAAATGCCCCTCTCCGAATCAGAGGAGAACGTGACCACTCCAACACTCAACTCTCCATCTTTGTGAAGGACACAATGGTTGAGATGCCCCTTGACACCCTCCACTCCTCACCTGTGCAGACTCCTGCACCAGCGGACGATGATGAATGACAGACCTTCTCATCTCCAGCCCACCCCCCACCAAACCCACCCACGCACCACAGGCATTGGAAGAGGATCTACTCCGAGCCCACCTAGCGGTTGCCGAAACCAATCGGTCCATTATTAAATCCAATGGCACCAATTCCCTCACTGTCATTCCTCAGTTCACCCCCTGTCTCAATCGGCTTTCCCCCACATCCACCTTGCCCACACAGCCCAACTCTTCGACTACCAGGCAGCTAAGATCATCACAGCCTGGCTCAAAGTCCCTCACCCGAAGATCCTTGTGAGAGTCTTCGACCATGACAGAAAGAACCCCTCTGTCAAAGGTCCCATTCTCGTAGACGTCTGTGGAAAGCCATCTCGGACATCACCCACTTCGTCCACCAAGACGACATGGATGCAAAGGTGTCACCCCAGCCATGCCCCGATACCAACAAAGACAGGCAGACTTCCCCATCAGTTTCTTAGTATATAACATCTCTGATGAGACCAAGTCACTCATTCTAAGCCAACGTGTTTGGTCCTCACCCGAAATCTCCTTCGCGCACACCTCTTCAGGGTAAACTCCCCCCCCCTTACTTCTTCTTTGTCTCCACAGTTTCTCCACAATGGATACCGCAACTGTCAAGACCACTGTCCGCGAAGTTTGGTCAGAAGACGTCACCAAGTGGGACATTGGTGAAATCTTGTCCGAAAGTGACATCTCTGAAGAAAACATCCACACCGCAACGTGGAACTTCATCGACTCACTATGGGTAGAGTGCCTTGACTTTAAGGTTAGCGGAGGAATTCTTCTCCCGCTGTAGGGATTCATTTCTGGCTGGGCTTGCAGAGACTGTTTTTACCTTAGTGTTATGTTTGCACTTTTGTAGCTTACATAATCAAGTTACCTTTTCACCAGTTCTACTATGAGTCTGAGTATTCAGCAAGTTTCTATCATATTTCCTCTTCTCTGAGCCTTGAGCCTGGTCCAGAAACCCTTTAGGGTCGAATAGCAGCTAGGTTCTGCAAGACCCAACATTGTTCAGACTCACCATCTGAATTGTTGTACCTTCACCGCGCTACAACATTTTCACTGTCAGCCCCACGAACAACCCCACAGTCTGGACAAAGCTAAGGGCTTATCTTCACTCCCTCACCTATCCCTCTGAACTCGAGGGAAGTGGTACAGCAGTCAACTTTATGCCATGCACCCTCTGCCACTCAATCGCACACCCTCGTGGACTCTGTCCATTCCCAGACGTTCCACTTTGGAACGGTCCCAAGCATAGTACAAACTCGAGACCCAACATGACGAACCAGAAAGGGAAAGGCAAAGGGAGGAGGTACCAAGGCAATGGTCTCCCTAACTAGATACTGAACATACTCGAACTCGCTCCACCCGACGTACCATAGTCTTTGTACCCCGCACCATGTAAAACCGTAAATGAATAAACTCCCCCCTCTCAAAAAAAACTCCTGACCCCCCTGCGAAGTGAACCCACTCCTGATAGTGGCAACCACCCGCAAACGTGAATCTACAGGGCTAGATTCATTTACTCCTAACCCTCGGCCCAAATATACTGATCGCGGAAGTGAGACAGGAAAGCCAAGGGTGCCCTGACAGCGCAAGCCAAAATGGAGGCCTATTTAGGCCAAGGATTACATCAGGAAAAAGGGTTATTGCTATATTAGCTCATATAGCGCTATATATGGTTATATAGTGTCTATAGACGTCATAGGATCTAAAGCAATCCCCCCCTCTATAGAGAGGACATATAGTCACATATAGATCCATATGGCATTAATTGTAGCTAGGAGTACATATAGGCATATATGTTCAACTTCCAAAATTTGGAGGCACCTCAATTTTTTTCCTTTACTGCGCTATATTTCTGCTATATTTGCATTCATATTCACTTTTTACATCAAAAAAAGCAAGAGCAAAGACAAATCAATTCAAACTATAGTTAATCAGTGACAAAAATTTGGAATTAACTACTATGCCTTCCCCTGCTTGGTTACCTTAGCTGCTGTCTCTAGGGCTGAGAAATCAAATATTGGAGTAGGAGCATCAGTTGATAGAGCAGTGTGGCCTTTCCTGTATTGGCACTGTTAGCAGAGTCTATAAATGTGATAATCATGGACGCACCAGAGCCCCTCCTTCAGCTCATCCCAGACAGTCTCCAAATAAGTTGGACATTTGTTGGAAAATTCAGTGAGCAACTCCATAAAGCTCTCCCACCTGTGATAATACATTAGATACGCAAAAAAAAACAAAAAAAACAAACCGAGATTTGAAGTAACTTTCTGAGAAGTCTACCAGTGATCCTCTTTTCACTCCAAGAAGGACACACTCCACCTACAATCATCATGAGTCACACACTCAAGCATGAAGGATGGTCACTTACTGCACAAGCGATAAGAGCCAGGATAGGAAGATTATCTGTGTAGGCATTTCCCTTCCTACCGCACCTCCTACCTTCACCTTTGGGACCCCACCACTGAGCCTCCAGTAGTACTCTGAATGCTGGGTTTTTGAGTGGTGCCTGTGCATCACAGGTGAGATTCTGGGTATATGAATGATCAGTATTAGTCCTGCTCTGCTTTGGTTCAAGTTGAAGACTCACCCTTACATCTATGCTGCCATTCATAAACCTCATATCATCCAGCAACCACTTCAAAGCTTCCTGGAGGTCATCATCAGTCCAGTCAGAGCCTGCGCCAACTCCAAAACAGGCAGGAATACTAATTCTGGCTTTGGTGACAAGCTCACCCCTGATCTGAGTGGCGCCTTTCCATGTCTGTAAGAGTACTAATCAGCTTATAGATATTAGAAAGAGAAAGTTACTTGCATAGTCAATGAGCTGAGCCTTGAGGGCGTCATCACCCTGTATCTCCTTCATCTTCTCCCACAACAACTTGTCTTGCTTGGACGATTCCAGGATGAGGTCCCAACACAGCTGGTCTCTATCAGAGGAGGAGGGAAAGCCTTCTACTGTGGCAACATGCAAATGTAGGGCCTTGTGGCCAGACATGGCAATGTGTTTGGTGCGAGGGCTTTCCATATGACCAAGCATAGCTAACTTTGATACCTTTGATCTGGGAATGCTGGTCATAATGCAAGGCTCTGCGCCCACTTCCACCTGGTGGTAGTAGTCTGTTAGCTATCTGTATCAAATTACAATGAGCACTTACCTCTTCACCAGAAAATTTAGCGTGCTCCCCTTCCACCCCCTCCATGTCTTCCTCCTGCTCCTCCTGCTCCTCCTGCTCCTGCTGGTACTCCTGGTCGTCCTTGTCCAACTCATCCATGCTATCAAGTTCAGAATCAAGAATTGATTGTACCATACCGGTATCTTGAGAGTCTGCGACAGGTGAGCCTGATCACCCAATCCTCCTGACTTTTGATGGTGGTAACTGCGCATGGTGGTCATCTCCTTCATCTGCAGAGCCAGCGGACTCGTTATCTGTCTCATTGGACAGAATATCTGCTGCCCTCTTGCGTGATGCTATTGACAACGTATAAGCATACTTTATTTAGCATGATCTGATGCTTACCTTTCTTGACATTTTCAGCTGCCTGAGAAGCCACTGCTTTCTTCTTAGCAGCGAGCTCCTTTAACAGGTTCCCCTCCTGAGCAGAAAGGCCACCAGGAGTCGCAGACTTAGACTTAGACTTGGACTTGGGGCGAGAGGCAGATGAGGAGGTATTGCTAGTAGAGGTTGGTGGTGTGCTGGTGTTCTTGTTGGTATCCACTGCACCCTTCTGAGCCATGCCTCTACCTCTTCATGCAGTTCCACTTGCAGTTCCACTTGCAGTTCCACGTCCAGTTCCACGTCCAGTTCCACGTCCAGTTCCACGTCCAGTTCCACGTCCAGTTCCACGTCCAATTCCACGTGTTGAGGAGACTCCATTACCACGGATGGGGACAGATGAGCCTTGCCCTGAGGCGCTTCTAGTGTTAGGCCTAGGTGGAGGGCGAGACATGGGTAGAAGAGGAGAGAAGGAATTGGAAAGTAAAGTAAATATTAGCAGCAAAGAATTACATAAACATCGGCTCAGAGCAAAGAGATGCAGTTCTGTAAGATAAGCTCAGAGGCAATGCGGATAGAAGCTGCTTACTATGCCCTCAAAATATGGGGAAAGTAGACTCTTAGGAGCATTGGTAACAGATAGGTCCATAGTTGAACTTTGAGCGACTGTTGGACAGCACTGTAAGATCTACAGGTTTTCAAAGTAGTCTAAGTGGAATTGAAGCACCCATGATCCTTCCAACCATTGTGATTATCCTTCCACTTCTGAAACTCCCCATCTGAATGAAGTACCAAGGAGGCTCTTTCACCTAGGTAGTCCAAGTTGAAATGTGTTGTTTCATCGGACCTAAAGCAAGCAAAATCTCTGTTACGCATGAACACCTCTAGGCAATCAAAAGCAGATTTCAGTAAAGGAAAAAGGGTATCTCGCATTGAAGGAGGCATGAAATTGCAGATGAACACCATGAGGCTCCCATCCAAGTTGCGAATTTCCAATGCTCCTGGAAGGATAGACATTGGAATCTTGATGTAGGTGTCCAGTTGTTTAATTCCAGAGGGGTAGAACGTGGATAGCTGCCCCATACAAGACCTGTCAGTCGCATACAATTCCCAGACCATGAAAGCTCACCTTCACCTTTAAATCTTCTGTGTCTGTGATTGTTACTGCACTCTCCTCAATGATCTTTCGCTGCTCAATAGTCCACAGCAAGTTCTGCACTTTGTTGCCGTTAACCGGATTGTGTAGGTTCTCAGGAGCCTCACGGTCAAAGGCTGTCTCTATGGAAATCAACTTTGGGAGCGTCTTGATAGAGGTAGAGTTGTCGAAGAATTCGGGTAAGTGCAGTAGTCTTACAGCAGGTGAAGCCATAAGTGCTGTTGCTGCGCCGACATCTCCAAATGACCTGGTGATGCACCCCAGGCTCAGTGTCTCGTCCCAGCAAGGGTCTAGACAACTTCTCCAAGCCGATTTGCGCCGAGAAGGGAGCTGGTAGTTACTGAAACAGATATAATTAGATACCCGTGTGAACAGTGATAATATCATCCTTACTTAGTATTCACCCCATCAAAAAGGCGGTCAGTGTCCCTAATGCACGTCCAATCCACCTCTCTGTCCAGGGCTACAAATGCACCAGGCATGCTCAAAGGTAGGGCTTTATGCAGACGATAAATTATTGGTATAATTCTCCTTTCTATGAGAACCTGTAAATCGTTTTCTGTTCCAGTTTTTCATGTACAGGAACCAACTGCTGATATGAGCGGGACTTACCGCAGGCATTCGGCCTTCTCAACATCTTGGCGATTTCCCAGGGCACGTTGGCTTGCATCCTAGTTACAGTCCATCGCAGGTCTTTGGCGGCCACGAGAATTAGTAAATAGAATGACCCCCCTGCTGCCAAGTGCATGAACTTGAAACCCGTGGCAATCCAGAACAGAAAGGTGCGAATGGTAGGTCTGTCCACCAGTAGGGTTTCGTATAAATCGCTGTAATTAGTGGATGAATCTATCATACTAATGCCCATTTGATTAACGATTATGAAAGTCAAATGAATGTTTGAAACGCACCTCTGGCATTTCATTGCTAGCTGCATGTAGTTCACCATGGAAATCAAACTCCACCCAACACCCTTTCTGCCCCAAACCTTACACCGGTAAGTCAAAGACGTCACAGTAGCACCTGACAACTGAATCTCAGATGCCACAGAGCAAATACTCTCCATCCACTAGGCCAGATCCGACTGAAGACCAGTGTCCATGGCCGCAATTACCCCAATGAAGGCTTCTGCCGAGACGTTGGAAGAACAGGCTGTTTTTTCTCCGATGGTCCACCTTCCTCCCATAGCCAAATTCCTGGAGTTCCTAGGGCAAAGACGGTAAGGTTGCATCCGGTGAAATCCCTTGCCATCCGAAAGAGCACGTCCACCTGCGTATTGTTTGCCTCCCACTGGATCGTCTTTTGTTGAATGCGGCGAAGGTGGGTTATGGCTGAGTAATCGATTAGCAAGAGCCACAGCTAGCTCGCTTTGCATGAGTTGCAGGGCATCCAAAACCAGAGAAAATTCTGTGTTGTCTAAGGAAACTTGAATAGACATGGGCCTTGCCTCTTTGAACTCGTTGTTCCGGATGATGTGCGGGCAGTTCCTTATATGGTAGTGAAACATTTTGCAGCGATGCACGCTGGAATGACAGGCGGGAAATTCCCACACAGAAGCACCTTACCATTAAGGCCAGGTTAACTCACTAATGGTTATCGATGGAGTCTGGTAAATCTGTGAAAGCAACTCATCTTGATCACCTTGAACATCGCTGTTGTATAGAAGATTTACTTTCTTTGTTGCTCTGATATGGATGTATGAGCATCTGTTGACACAAAACTGATTAGTACTAACCTTTTTTATGTGGGATTTGGGTTGCTTGTTTGGTGGACACTCCACTAGACTGGAACAGAAAATGTTGCACTTCTCCCCGAAACTGACACTACTCTTCCAAACGCCAAAGAAGAGTTCAAAAGAGTTCACTATCACGCCAGTTAGACAATCATGCCTAGTTCGCTTTATTGATATCAGCCACCAGATGGGTTCTTGTGTCCATAACCTGGATGCAAAGGGACCGCTCTGGGCAGATACCGAATATTGGGCTGTGAAGACCCTAAAACACCACGCCTTCCACAATAACAGTGTTACGACAAATGGTCGTGTGTGACTAGGATAATCTAACAGCGACAACCACGACAGTGGTACCGAGTGCTGAGAGTCGTCGGCCTTTACAGACAAGCAAAGGTTGCGTACTCGAACGTAGCTCGTGGTGGTTAACGAGGGGTTACGCTGAGATGATAGCAGGGTTTACAGACAGTGAGAGGCGTCACTGAAGGTACGAGTCGATGTCGAGCAGGTAGCTTTAGCGGGACAAGGAGTTCAAGGGTAAACCTAGTAAGATTAAAGTAAGGAACATCTACTTGTAATCTTCGACCTTATATAAGGCTACTCTATCGTATCTAAGCTCAGCCTAAAGCTGGGTTCTAATCTGCTTATCTACATGTGTCAGAGATAGCGTCCATGAGGCGGGCTTCTATCGTAGATAGCGTCCATGTGGTACGCTTCCGTCAGAGATAGGATCCATGTGGTATCCTTCTGTCTTCTATCAGTCCATGAGGCAGCACGAGGCTTGCCTTCTATCTGTACATGAGGCAGCGCGAGGCTTGCCTTCTATCGTCCTCGAGGCAGCACGAGGCATGCCTTCCATCTTGATAACATTAATAGGTCTTCTAGACCTATGTCGTCATGTATTGTCATGTGCGGTCCAGACCGCTTATCTAAGCCGGCAGTTGCCGCTTATCGTCATCGTCATCTGTCATCATCTGTCGTCACAGAGCCAGTGATGCTCCGGTATCGTCTATAGAGCTGGTGAGGCTCCGGTGTCGTCTATAGCCGTGCGGGTGGCAGAGGGCTCTCTGCTGGCGGGGGACTCGTGCCATGTTACTGTAACAAACAGATGTTGCTCCTTGAATACATTTCCTCTTCTGAATGGTAGCGTATCCATGCCATCCTTCCTCAATGAGGCCAATTTGCAGGCTGTCAAGCAAGCTTGCATCAACGATGGCCGATATTATGATCTGTTCACACAACTCCGGACACTGTTTCTTCTGCATTCTGTAAACCTCACAGATGACACACTTCAAGACATGGCGCAGAAGATACATGAAGTAGGCTGCAAAGTGATGTCAAATAAAGTGCCCAGCAAGAAGACGCCGTCATCAACCGATATCCTAGTGCAGTCCCAGATAGAAACCCAGAGAGTGAATACTGTGCTTCTCAGTGCTTTGATGGAAGTTGCGGATGTTGCTGACCTTGACACAAACACTGCGATCGCAATGACTGTGACTAAGACACTTGTCACAGAGGTACGTGCATTTTGTTTTCAGGTGACATACCCTCACGATTTCTCATTGCAGGCACGAAACCAAGCTGAAGGATTCGTCGTGAGTCATTGGTCGAAAAATGTGTGTCCTTGGCTGTACAGCCCTTCTGATGAAGTGCACCTGGTTGAGTTTTTGAACAAGGTGAGTTGGCATCCATTGCATGCGGATTTTGTGACTCATTCCCGGCGCAAAGACGTGCTTGTGGGTGGATCAGTACCTCACAGAGCTGGGAGTCATACAGCCACACAATTCCGACGATCCTCATCGCCGTTGGATAAGCACCGGTACCACATTCTTTCAAGCCAGATCAGGGGTGGCGGCATCATCCAAGACAAGCAGGATTGGCGCTCACAAGCCAGATGTCACCCTTGTGACCAACGACTCATATGAGTGGTCAGATGTTAAATCTGTTATCAATATCAAGTATTGCCACACCGAGGCTCTTCTCAAGGCCTCCAAGGAGTACATGGTAGAAGTTTCCCGGCTGGTCTTCACCAACCAAGTGCATCGTCGCTTCTTTGTAGGAGCTCTCTTGACTGGACCAGAAATGAGGATCGCTCTTTTCACTCGTGGTTGTGGGGCCTTTTCTGAACCCATCGATATCTATGCCGATCCCATCAAATATATGCAAGTCTTATCTTGGTTCATGCATACTGAACTTCGGTATCTCGGATACTGATCCCTACTACCAAGCTCCCACTTCCACGGACAATCTGTCATTGTGGTTGATGAAGGCAAACAGTACCACAGAAGAAGACATGGTGCCGACTACGGTGCTTTCAATCATCTATAGTGGTATCGCCAGATTTGGCCGCACCACTCGGGTGATGGCGGTCAGAGGCCCGAGACAGCAACTGGGGGTTGATCAAGAGACTTTTATTGTAAAGGAGGTTTGGCAGGTTGACCGTTTCTTACTGGATGGAGAGATTCATCAACTTTTGGAGGACAAGGAGCGCCTTCAAAAGGCTCACATAAAACTAGGTGCGTTCTGAACTATCCGTGCCTCATTGGTCTGCATCTCATTTTCATTTAATAGAGCAAGAAAAGATTCCCTATCTTGACGTTATTCATGACACTGAGGCTGAGAAGAAGTCACAGTCAGTCTTGTTCAAGCGATGGCCCAAACCTGCGTGGGATGATGAGGACAATGAAGGTTCCTACCCCAGACACCTCCCTATTCATGATCAATGCATGTCCATGCACCCTGTTATGATGATCGACTGTGATGGGGCGCGAGTACCAGACAGTGTTGCAAACATCATGAAGCCCTTGTCCGTGGAAATCTATCCCCTTGTGCACTATCAAACCATCTTCAAGACCAATGCAGTCAGGTGTACCTGGTTCTCCTGTCGCCGGGAATTCTTCTCAGGGTTGATAGGTGCTTTGAAGGGTGAGTGCATGTCTCAGTCCCAAATTTCAGAATGCTTAGAGTCCACAACCTAGGTCATCTCAACGCTTGGTTACGCGGGTTGATCCACCGTGATACCAGTGACGGCAATACATGGTTTTGGGTGCCCATAGCAGATCAAGATCACGCTGTGCCTAATTGGTGTATTGATGAAGGAGTGCCCAAATTCTGTGGAGACATAGTAGAATCTGAGTGGTTTCCCATGCGTCCTGGAATGATCAGGGACTTCAGCTTAGCACTGGACTTCTTGGATGACTCGGAGAAAGCTTCGGAAGAGAAAAAGAAGTGGACTACAATGGTAAGCTCATCCTTTTTGCTTGCTTTTTGCTCAAGTGCTCATATGAAAGTAGGGAACTTTCCCTTACAGTAGTGTCGACCGAGAACATCCCCCCAATATCTGCCATGATTTGGAGTCATTTATTTTTCTTGCATTCGTGCTCAGGGTGAATGTTACGGGTCCTTACCATCAACTTCAAGATTGGCCTGTCCCTGTTCGTAATACCGATGCCATAGAGACAGGGATTTCCACCACAGTTGATTCAGCCAACCTCACCACAAAGAAGTTCAAACATTCTAATGCAGGTTGGGGTGAGAATAACACCCCCCCCCCTCACATCGACACGCCGCAGTCATACCAGAACCACTGCAGCCACAACCGCTTCTTCAGAACTTCTTGTGCGTTCTTGTTCAGGTGCCTCAATGGGCGAAGTTTGGCATTTCCAACTTCCAAGACGATGAAGTGATAATGCAAAAGGAGAACCTGACGTGGGATGCATTTGAGCGTTCCCTTGATCCATACTGGAAGGTCGGCAACATGATGGCAATATGGAAGAAGATCTATGACTTGCTGTGGCCTTTTCCTGCAGAGAAGCGCTGGGGGCTCACTCATGCCAAGCTGATCAATGTCCTGCGAGAGATGATCGATGCAGTACCGGTGGACAAGGATGGTGCACCAGACAAGTTGTTGATCATGACAGGCAGGGAGAGATACCATAACTCATTGACTAACCTGACCTCCAAGCAGGCAGTCATGGTTAGCCAAACAGAATACCTGCCCGCATCCCTACCACCTTCAGGTACCCATATTTCTGCATCTTCTAGGTTCGCCGGATTCGAAATCTACACTCCCGATGAGATGCACCAGAGCTTGCGGACCTCAGAGAACACCTGGTGATCGAAGAAGCGCAAGGCCCTTTTATTGCAGGACAGCAACAGTTCCACTAGTGCAACTACTTCATCAGTCTTCCCATCGTCTGGTACAGCCAGCACGTCTGTCAATTCATCCAATCTCTCTGGGGAAGGGAAGTATCAGAGGAAATCCAGAGGATAAGATACTTAGTGGTGAGGTTGCTTGCATGTATTCAATGGCTGGACTGAGGACCATATTTTTTTAAACCTTCATTCATGTACTTCAACAAACATTTGCCCAAGTGGTTTTGTAGCGATCATTTTGTAGCTTTCAAATATGGATTTGCAATAATTGCTTTGTGAACATTCCCAAGTGAGGCAGTGAAGGTTCAACGATACAGCGAGGCACAAACAGTGCTCCTGACTGTATCTATAAATGTTGTAAGGTCGCGCGTTGCCTAGTCTGCTATACTTGAGACGACAAGTGCGTTCGACCCTAAAGGGGAAGCGAGTGCAGCAAGGATCTAGTAGTAGGCGCTACTGGTTGGCGAATGCGAAGCACGGGAAAGCGCAGGTGCACGCGAGGCGCGAGAATGCGCAAAGCGCGGGAATGTGCACGTGTGTATGCGGAAACAAGTGAGAGTAAGAGTGAGTTTGCTTAAGTGATGATTAGACACTAGACAAGAGGTGAGAGATGCAAGCTGAGAGATATTATATGCGAGGTGCCAAGGAATAGATTTCAACTATGCTCTGTTGGGTAGTAAATGGGTATTGTTGTGGTTCGGTGGGTGAGTAAGTGAGTAATAGTATGTACTGCTGGCGCTTAAGTATGGCACCTAAGCGCTGTCATGCGGAGCCGAAGCGTTACCGAGTAAGGTATGTAAGGATATATGTAAGTAAGGGTCCATGATAAAAATAAAGATGGAGCAATATGCAAATGTGAGAAATGGAAATATACGCACTAGGGAACTTGGTGGACAGTGGATGGATGCTTCCGGATGGCTGGCGCTATAGGGCGCTCAAGCGTGGGAAAGCACGCGCGCATATACATCAGTGAAGCGTGGGAAAGGTACGCGCGCAAGTTGCACGTTGCATGGGAAAGCTGCGCCTCATGTAGGAATAGCTGTGGATAGCATACAGAGTGATGCTACAAGTTTGTGCCATGTACTCCCTAGTGAAAACTGCAATATTGCACAATGAGAGGCACGAGTCTCTACAGCGGGATGATGAGCGCGTTGTCGGTGAAAATTGTTGCAGTGATGGCGTGGGACACAATGCCCGATGCCTTCTCTTTAGGATAACCTATAGCCGCTTCTTATCTGGATCCTTTGATTGTAAGCTCAACATTTATAGACCATCACCTTTGTCTTACCATCTTACCTTTGTCCAGATGACAGGCTTTCGTTCTGCCCTGCAGGCTTTAAATGTGAATGTTGAACACACTTGAGCTAAGGACAACGACCCTACAGTATGTCCTGCTTGTCACAAGCGCCTGAGGACAACCCAAGGACTGGCTACTCATCTTAGTACCACCAAGTCTTGTAGATGGTACAAGAAAGGGAAGCTGAGGGCTTTAACCCTTCCAGGAGAGTTCGCAGTTGATGAAGATGTACTGATGCGGGAAGTAAATGAGCCCCTTCCTGATGGACTGGAAGGATAAATGGAGGAGGAACCAGGTCAAGTTATGGAAGACTTCCATGATAGACTCTTCAATCTCATTCCTATCGGGAACCCACCTGAACACCCAAGATCACCCGACCCATCCTCTGCTTTAGACATGCGAGTTGAAGATGTGCATCCCACTGCAGGCAAGGTGATATGTATGGATGAAATGGTGCATCAGAGATGGAGGAGAGAATTTGGAGGATCTGATACCAACGGAGACGTGGTGATGGAAGATTTGGGAGAGGGGACATCCATGAAGACAAACATGTTTGCACCATTTGAGTCTGAGCTAGAGTGGAGAGTTGCCTGCTGGGCCATTCAGGACGGCATAGGTCACAAATCATTTGATTGACTCATGGCGATACCTGGGGTGAGCATTGGTTCTATTTTACCTCACAATTGTCTTTCTGCTTAACGCATTCTAACAACAGGTCTCTGAAAGACTAGGTCTCTCATACCATAATATTAGGGGATTGCACAAGATTGTCGACAGTGTACCTCCACGTGCTTGCTGGAAGACTCGTGAACTTTGGTTCAAGAATGACCCAGAGCACAAACATATCATCTATCATCGGAATCCGATTGACGCTGTCAAGACATTACTTGGAAATCCAGCACACGCAAATGATATTGTCTATAGACCCAAGAGAGTTTTCACCAATGCTTCTAGGGATAGTAGGATCTACAATGAGATGTGGACTGGGGACTGGTGGAACACTGTCCAAGTGAGCGTCCAATGACTTCTACCCCTGGTAGTACTGGTTTACTGATTCTTCACTTTTCATTGACTCAGGACAGACTTCCAGCAGGGTCTTGTGTGGCTCCAGTCATCATCGCCACTGACAAGACCCAGCTCACCCAGTTTGCTGGCGACAAGACTGCCTACCCTGTCTACCTTACCTTGGGGAACCTTCCCAGAGCCATTAGACAGGAAACCATCCCAGCATGCCTGTATCCTTGTCGCATACCTTTCTGTCAGCAAGATGGTTGGCGCTGAGCTCAGCAAGAAACAAAAATCTACCCGCATTCAACAGCTCTTCCATGACTCTATGCGGATAGTTTTGGAGCCACTAATAGAAGCAGGAAAAAGCGGTGTTGAGGTGACTGGAGGAGATGGTAAAGTGCGCATGGTGCACCCGATACTGGCTTGCTATGTGGCAGATTACCCAGAGCAGTGCCTGGTAACTTGTGCTAAATACGGGACCTGTCCCAAGTGCGAGGTGGATGATAGCCAGATGGGAGATGGAGAACCGGGTCCATGGAGGACCCAATGCAAAACCTCCAAGATAATAGAAGCTGCCAGGGCCAACTCTACATCTATCAGCAACTTTCAGGAGCGCTGCAAGCAGGACAATGTATCAGGAGGGGTGAGGCGCCCATTCTGGGAGGGGTTCCCACATTGCGACATACACATGTCCATCACCCCTGATGTACTACACCAGTTGTACCAGGGGGTGGTAAAGCACCTCGTCCACTGGTGCAGCAACGTGATGACTGAAGCTGAGTTGGATGCTAGGATTAGATCACTTCTGCCTTGTTTTGGTATGCGACATTTCAAGAACAGGATGGTCTCGCCTGGCTCAGATATCAGGGAAGGAGAGGAAAGATATGGGAAGGATACTTCTGGGGTGCATAATAGGGAAAGCTCCATCTCAAGTGAGTTAATTGTTAGACAAATCATGGTGGATCAACCAGTTACTCACTCACTCACCTTTAAAAATTATAGATGGTAGCCTGTTATCGATCGCTACTGGATTTCATATATATATCTCAATATCCTTCACACAACAAGGACTCTCTGGGTTATCTTCAAGTGGCCTTAGAGCAGTACCATGCCAACAAGTGCATCTTGATTGATCTAGGCATCCGCGATCACTTCAACATCCCTAAGCTGCACTCCATGCAGCATTATGCTGAGTGTATTAGAGATTTTGGTACTACTGATAATTACAACACAGAAATGTTTGAGCGTTTCCACATTGACTATGCAAAGGAGGGGTGGAGGGCTACCAATTTCAGGGATGAACTACCACAGATGACTCAGTGGTTGAGTCATCAGGAAAAGGTCGCAATGTTTGAAACCTACTTGAAGGACTATCATCGGACTGAAGTAGAGAGGGAGCAGGAGGAACAGGATGCATTAGAGTCTGAAACGCGTCCAGGAGTAGGGCTAGCAATATCCAAGAAGCCTGGCATCACCTTCTCAGCCACTCTCCAGCATCATATCGAAACACAGATGTCCTTCTTTTTTGCACCATTTGAGGGTGTATCTTAATCGCTTTCTTCCCAGAGGGGAAGCCATATCACGCATTCAGCTCCCTCACGCACGCTTACCCTTCCATCAACTGGATGTCTGGCACACCTTTAAATTTTCATTGGACACTCTTGGTAATGATGTAGATGGCCAGGAGGAGATAGATTCAGTCAGGGCTAAGCCAGGGAAAGGCAGAGCTGAGGACTGTGGGAGATGGGAGATTTGATGTTGTAGTTGTCGCTCAGTCAGATGAAGCTGAGTCCACTGGACTTCATGGTGCGCTACCTATACTTCCTATCAAGTTAAGCTTTACTGACCAATACATTTGCAGGTATGAAAGTTGGAAGGCTAAAAGTCATTTTTCGCCTTCCAGACTCTATTCCAATGATGGATGACACTATAGTTGCCTGGCCTAAGGAACATTTGGCTTATGTGGAATGGCTCACACTCTCTAAACAGCCAGGACGTCATCATAATATATATTCAGTCACTAAGGCTATTGGCCTGAACAACAATATTGTTTCAGGTGAACATAGTTTCTCTTTCTACTATACGTCAATCTTGTCATCTTATTCCTCACTTGGGTCCTAACATTAGTTGGCCTTCCAGCTGGAAGTCTGGTAATGTTTTGGACTTATGCAACAGTTTTCTTCTTAACAATTGGTCAAGTAAATTTGCTTATCAGACGCTTTGGTAGTCAATACTTAGTATATATATGATTTGTGTGATTTATAGCAAGAGTCTAACTCTATATCACTCAAGTTGTGAATATAGCGTACATATATTTAAATATAGCCCATAGTGTCTCTATTTGAATAAACAGCCAAAAATGGCAAAAACCCTTTTTCCTGATGTAGCCGTGCTGAGGAGCTCAAGTGACTGCAAAAAGACCTCGTGAGTACAGGACTCACTTTGTTTAAGTAGTGCAAACATGTATCCACCGTGGCTGTCCGGGATATGACAGTCCTCGCCTCTTAATAGTCGTATGAAAGGCGCAGTAAATCGACTACTCAACGTTCTCAAAACTTAAATTCAATTTTCAATTCATTTCACGGCCTTGGTTCGAGCCTCCTGAGCAGCAGAGGGGGAAGCCCTCAACCCGCTGGGGCCATCCCAGATGATGCTACACAGGAGTTTGGAGGCGGACTCCCCCATTCTCAAATGCCACACCAGGCAAACTTACAATGAGACACCCCTCGCATGACACCAAAAACAAAAACAAAAACAAGAGCTAACATTCTACTAGCTACCCTAAACATGAAGGGCCGCTGTAGCACTGGAGCTTGCGCTGAGCACGTATTCTCTTATTTCTCGATACACGTCCAATGCCCATTACACACTAATGTAACCCGATGCTAACCCGCACAACCCGACGCAAACCCGACGCTTTGACTAGTGGACCCGACATTTCGGCCGCATCGGACCCGATATTTTCCCGCGCTCTTGTCCTATCCGTGTCCCGTCCCGTCTTGCTAGCCCCACTAGGTGCGTAGTTGATTATTTCACACATTACTCACATCGTAGCGAGCGCTATTACATGTTTTCCCATCATCCACAGCACCTCATGTTTATTTACATGTACTTCGGACCTGAAATCGTCGGCCACTACTTTTGCCTACGGCCTTCCGGATTTCTACGTACTTATATATATATTGGACTGACTACGAGTATTTTCATGATCCAAGTAGTAGGGAGCCGTTCCCCGATACTTAGTGGTCAAACCTGATATTTCGTAGTTCTTAGTTGACATTGCAAATATTACCACTCTTTCTATCCAAAATACCCGCCTGTTATCATATATCCGCATACTGCTCGCTTTCCCAACGTTCGCTATCGCCCTTCCCGCTAACCCACTAAACCCGCACCCAAAACACGCTAACCTGAAACCCAAAAACATCGGACCCGACGCTTTGGCATCGGACATCGTAGATATACCTTCGGACTTTGTTTCCCGCGCTCGGACCCCCGACCATTTTATCATTTCACTAACTACAGACCAATCCAATAGCTAACCCCTCGGGTCGAACGCACTTGTCTTGCAAGTATAAGCGGACTAGGCTGTGCATGACCACAACATTTTTATATTGCTGGCTACTTACTTTGTGTAGTGCCCAGCAATTGTTGTATCTCTACACCGCGCATCTACACTACTAGGAAACAATAACGAAATATCTAAATGGTCAGCACTCCATCACGTCATGAGAGAAAAAAGATTGGTATCATGTGCATCCAAGAGACCCACCTACTGCCTGAACACGAAGCACAAATTGAGACACTATACTCAAAAAGAATAAAAGTATTGAACTCACGAGACCCCCTCCGCCCAGGCAACTCTGCAGGCATTGCCTTCGTAATAAACAAAGAAATACTTGACCTGAACGATCTAAAAACAACTGAGATCATTCCAGGAAGAGCCTTAGCGCTAAGAATAAAGTGGCACAACGAAATGTACCTGACACTAGCAAATATATACGCCCCAAACAATCATGCGCAACACCCTGATTTCTGGAACACAATCACGAGACTGTGGCAAGAAAATAACATACCAAACCCTGACTTCCTAATGGGAGATTTCAACATCACGGAAGACGCCCTAGACCGCGCCCCTGCCCATCTCGACAACGAACAAGCAATAGAAGCACTCCGAAACCTAAGATTCCAACTGAATATACAAGACTCCTGGAGAATGAATAACCCAACAATGAGAGCCTTTGCATTCTACAGTAATACAAACTCACATTCGCGTCTTGATCACATCTACTCCTCACCAGCCCACGAACTTAGCATCTACGGATGGGACTCGTGCACTTCAGCTATACCAACAGATCATAGAATGATCCTAGTCAGATACGCACCGACAAACACCCCATTCATGGGGAAAGGCCGATGGTCATGGCCGATAAGCCTACTAAACGATGAGAAGTTCATAAAAAAGATTAGCAAAATAGGTAGACAGAAATCACCAACCTTCAACAACGGTCAGAGGCAGAGAACCCACAATGAAGCTGGGAAGACTTCAAATCAAAAATAAGGCACAATGTGAAAACCACTGCAAAAGAACATCTATACAAAATTAGACAATGAGTGAGGCAACTTGAAGAAGACCTGCACAAAACAACAGAAAACAAGGACATCGACACAAATGAATCAACACGCCAACAAAAAGCATGGATCAAATGTGAAATCACCCACCTCGAAAACAAAAGATTCAAGAACAAACAACAACAAGCCCAGGCAAAATGGGCAGCCAAGGGCGAAACAATAAGCAAATATTGGTCTAGAATAAACAGCAGTAAGAAGCCGCGTGACATCATACACAGACTAAAAATACCTAATCAAAACCGCCTAGCCTTGCGATCAGACCACATGGCACAAATCGCGCATGATTACCATGAAAGTCTTCAAGAAGACTCCCTATCAGACCAAGAAAAGGACATAAGAGCGACAGAAATAAGAAACACACTGCGAGAAATACCTCAAGCACAAAAACTGCAAAACGAAAACTCACCACTACACAACCCGCTAAAGGAAAATAGCATACTCAAAGCACTATACGCCTCAAAAGCAGGCAGCGCAGCCGGCATAGATGGGATACCATACGAAGTCTGGAAAAGTCTGCATGAAAAACACTTAGACGATAGGAAAAA